>NW_020170406.1:829743-859685 GCF_000524195.1 Echinococcus granulosus | reverse complement strand
ATCCCAAATAGTTTACTTCCTTGATTAAATATATCAATCAACTTACTCACTAAGGTGGATTAGTAACCCCGAAATACAGTCCAAGTATGATAAATATTTGAAACCAATTAAAACGACTTTATGGAATACAATAGTGATTTCAAGAGGCGATATTCACGACGTCAACACTCGATCCCAATCTTAGTTTAATAGAAGCCTTTACTGAAAAAAAGTATTTACATTGGTTCTTCCTTCATTGGCAGTTTAGCAGTAGAGAACACTGCCTCTGTGCTACGAAGAAATCCCAAAAATATTAGGTCTCTTTCCTGTAAACACCTCATATTAGTACAATGGGTGCGATGTGTACAACTTTCTTAACGCTTTCGCCTTAAACGTCACATATATGTGACAGGTGTTATTTATTAGAATATGATAATTGCAGTTGCACCAAATCCTGTCACAAAGGGGTCGCTTGAGCCAAAAGCGCTATTGTAGGTAGAGAAAATCCTTGAAATCAGAACACTAACTCCACTTTTTAATTTTAGAGTAGCGATTCAAAGTTGGTGGTACATTAGAACAATAAAACATTTGCTCTGCAGCAGCCAATGTACCTCTGGCGGGAAGTGTGATAAGTAGTAAGAGCCTCAGATTTGGAATAAACATGACATTTTAGTTTGACAGCTTTTCATTGGTCAGCCGTGTCTAAGGTTGCAATAATACAATTGTATGTGGAGATGTAAAAACACTCATTTAAATCCCCTTAAGCGCAGCAACGCATTCAGACGTTTTAATCATAAGAAAAATGGTTACTCCACATGATTTTCTTCCTAAGGGATGCTTTGTGTACTCGGTGCCCTTCCCTCGGCAATTCTCTATCGCTTCTTTACTATTTTTAACCTGTACTGGAGGAGGTCGGTGACTCACCCATTCCTGTTGGAGTTGTTTAAAAAGTCACTTATTTTTCCAAAAAAAACTTCTTTATTCACATTTATCCGATGGCCTGTTGTTGTTTTGTCAAATTCGAAAAGACAGATTCCACTTTCCAATCAGTCAAGAAGAAGGGTTTCGGCCAAACTAGCGGCATGTTCAAATTGTAAAACATTTGTCTATGAAATCATTCCCTATAACGTTTTCACTTTAACTACAATCAACTGACGTGCACAGCCGTGTTTAAACCTCTCTTAATTGAACATTTACAGACGAAAATGATCCCCGCTCACTCAGGTTCAAGGTAGTTACCTTCCGAAAGCTAAATTGCTAACAAAAGGATATGTAGGCGTCAATTATCCTCGAAACAAACATTTACATAAACGATGGATATATTTTGCAAGAATTTCGGAGTTATGAATGGAGAAATTTTATCCAAAAAGTATGCTATCATAAGCACATGCTCTTGTGGTTGGTAAATTCATCAGTGTGAAATCGCCCGACTTGATAAGAGGTGGGACATCGAGACGAACCGTATTTACAGATAGATCTAAAAAAAACTTCCTAATTTAAAAACTTAGAATAGGGCAAATTCTATACCCCAAATTTCCCTTTAGAGATAATTGAAGCAACTTAATTAAATGCGAACTGCTAAAATACGTGGTTTCTTCGTGCTCTTCGATTGGCCAACATGTATCTACAAATTTGCCTATTTTAATTGGCGGTCGAACGCTAAAGAGTTCTTCCACGGACTGCCTATACTCTGCTAATCAAATGGCGACAAATGTACCAGCATCAATAAACAAACAGTGCATGAAAACAACAATTGTTTCGGATCTAATTAACGCGACTGAGTTAGGTTGTTAAAAACTTCCTTTCGCATAGTTAACGTACGGAATAGCTTATTTTTGCAAAAAGAAAAACGAGCAAAGGACAAAATTCATACTAGGAAAGCGGTAGCGATATCTAATTGTTGCTTAAAGGTGTAACTTTGGTAAATTCAGACATGTTTTTAACAATTGATTAAATTCAAACAAGTTTGCAGCAATGAAGGATATTGTTATTGCAAATTCAACAAGAAGGACCAGTTCAGATGTTCCAACCACCTGACTAGCAATTCATTCAATTAATCATGTTTAAGGATGAAATTTTAACAAATCTACCATCCTACAGAAATTGTAAGAGAAGGCAGCTTGCCAATAATAGCCCGAAAAGGGACTGCAAAAAAATACTTGCTTATATCGTGCATTCGGTACTATGGCGGCCTTTCAGTTTCTCATGATACAGCTACTAGTCATCCGGCCCCCATTATTCCCCAAGCACAACATAAAGCCGCTTCAAACTAGTAGCCGCATAAGGATTTTATTGATAACTAGAAACTTACTTCAGTCGTGACAGTGGGTAAATCCATCGAACCTTCATCACTGTGAGTAACAGCTGTAGTACCCGGAGGAGCAGTAACAGAGGTCAATTCTGCTTGGAAGGGCATTCCAACCCGAGGCACCAAGAGGCTACGCGGGCCCTCTTCTAGCCACTCCTCCAGGTCCTCGTCATCCCTCGACTTACAATGTCGAAGATGACGACCACGGAGACTACGACTCCGTCCCCGACAATGCTGGCTGTGATGGTGAGGGTTGTGTTGGCGAAGATCTAAAGGGGATAGGATGGTGTGGGATGTGGAGGGAGTGACTGCGATGGGATGCTGTTCGTTGCTCGTCCCTCCTGTCTCATTATCATTCTCTTCGATCACAATTACGGACACCCTTCCATCGTCGTCTCCGTCCTCGTCTCCGGTGAGACGAATGTGCTGGCGACGGTGAAGGTAGTAACGGTGAGAGGAGGAACTCTCGCAGCGTTGAAAACACTCGACGGAGCTCAGATTTTGCTCACCGTCAAATCCACCTGTAGGATGAAAAAATTGTCGAATGACTTCATCAATGGAATTTGGCAGCACATAGATATCCGATTAAAAATACAAAGATTTTGCCGTATTCCTCAAACATTTTGTTTATTATCGCAAAACCATTTCAGATCATTTGTCTGATTGATTTACCGCTTTTAAATTGGTTTAAAGTAATTTCAAACAGATGGCAAATTCGACCCAAATACCCCATTTCCTTACCACAATTACCACTTGAATGCCAAATGATCCACGATAGATTCCGTCCCACACCTGGCCATTAATCAAGCAAAAAGAACTCACAAAGATTGCATAAGAAGCAGATATATTTCTGGCAGTGTTTGTAAAGCAAAACCACCTCAACCATGCTTTACGGGGCAACATCAAGTGGGTCGTTTTCTCACCGTGATTAGCAAGCAAATTTAGAACAGTTAGGAAAAAACGGAATAAACATAAAAGACTTGACATACCCACATGTTATCCATGAGTAAATGGTCAAATATTAAAGGAGAAAATCAATGGGATAACCAATGTACTTAGCAAAATCATCCATCACAAAGCGAATTCAAACGTCATCAGTAAAATTATTAGCTATTTTGAACTTTGAAGGCTTGAAATGAATTAATCATAAGCTTATGCTTGTGGAATGTGACTCATATCTGATTGGATTTCCCCATGCTTTTCAAGAAACAGTGGATGTTGACTGCACCGACCCCTCAGTAAGGTAAACCAATGGCAATTTAGCACAAAACATGAGTTTTCGATAAGAAAATTGATTGGCCCAAAATTAGTTAACCGAAGAAATGAGTAACGTGAAGCTCAATGTCCAACCCAGTAATGCTACTTTGCACCCAAGTACACACAAGCGGTGTGTATATTTTTGCGATGTCCCAGCAAAGATTATTCAACCATTCTTAAAGACGAGGTTTTCCGTTTTGTAGGACGAGGTCGCCAAAGTAAAGCAGTGGACACCACTGAATTTGTGCGTACATGCTTGTCACCGGAACAGATTTCATTACATATTGAAGTTGGCTTTAAGTAAAAGGTAATTTCCTAATGCGTATATATTGTGAAAGTGAGATAAGACAATAAATCCGCATCAACGACAAGATGGGGTAAGATTTAAGAAAATTAAAAAGCTTTTACCAGATTATCTGACGCGCCTTACTCCTTTTTTAATTTTCATTTAGCCAATCGGAATCTTATTCATATTTTACTTCAATGTATGATATTTACATATCTCGACTTCCTCTATGAAACCAAATACAGGCGGGCACCAAAAGGTAGTAAAAAGTGGAACAGAATATGGAGGTGGAATGTAGTACAGAGCGAAGGTCGAAGTTCTTTTGCCGAATTAAATTACATAGTTGATGCAAATGAACATTTGTTTTGGATCCGTAAATGAAAAGACCGACAATAGCTAAAACATTACACCTCCACCTCTTGAACAGAAATGAAAAAAATGATGGGAGCCAGAGGAGAGGAAGCAACGATTCGCAGTTATTTGCGCGTCATCCACATAAAAAGTGCAATTTTGCTGTCAAATCATCCCATTCTGTTCAGTGAATGAGGAACTAAAGCTTGCTCAATTCTGCTAGGTTGGTTAAAAACCATTCTCTCCCTATAGCTAAGGCGGCGGTCGAAAAAATGGCCCAATGATTGAACATGGAAGAGAAAAAACGTTTATTTGGGAGCAGGTGCTGAAAACTTCGTAAACAGCAACAGGATTGGCATTGGTGAATCACTGCTCTTGACAGAGGCGAAAAAGACGAAAGTAGAATAGTGAGAGAGGACGAATGGCAGTAGGGAAACAGTAAACAGGTTGTTTGCATGCATGAGGGACATGGGGGAATTCTTTCCTCCAATCTCCTCATATGGATGTGAGAGTTCAACGTGTGGCGATTTATTGCCTGATTGTGTCCAGCACAAATGTGATAGTTTAAACAGATGGAGATATGAAAACCAAGGTGAAAGACTTAATGTATTCAACGTTGGTCTATGTAAATACAGTAGTTGACCTAAAATCGGAGATATCTTCGGTTACGTTGAAAAAAAAACCATTAATATGAATCACCTTATATTACAAAATCGTGCTTTCTAATCATCAGTACCCTTTCATTCATACAGGAGCAACGTCTATCCAACCATTGGGCTGATCTTTAAATTTTGATGACTTTTCTCGACGAACGAAATAATGTAAACGTTTTGAGATGAGAGCATTTGCTATTTTTATTTCATGATTAATAACTACCGAGGTCTCAATTCAAAACCCTTACCTGTAATGAAGGCCATAACGAAACTTCTCAAACGACTGACCAACTCACTTTGCATTTATTTAAAACGATATCGCCAGCCAATTACTAAACTACTATTGAGATCCGATGGGAATATCGAAAAAGTGAAGTTAATAATAAAAAAATAATGGCATGTATTTTTCTTGAGGCCCTCAAAACTACTCGAAAAAGGCGGTAATCTGTGAAAGGCCCATAAACTGTAGGAATAATGGTTTAATACTGCTAACGAGAGCAGAAATGATTTCACTATTACAGGTGATGCCTGTGCATTTCTCAGAGGAAGAGAGAGTGGCATTGCTGACAACACCCCTCAAAATACGATTAATGGTTACCCCTTTCCCTGACATTAGCACCAGACGACCTCACGATAACACGGAAAATAAAATAGATAGTTGGGAAATAAAAGTAAGGCACATGGAAACACTGGCGGATTGTGGAATTTGTTGCAATTGTTTGTTTTATTGAGAAAGGTGTAATGATCTCGTATCGTAATTGAGACTGTTTGAACGAATAAGAGAGATGAAAGAGTTTTCTGCTCCTATTGAACTTTTATTTTAGAAGATGCATAAACATCTTTGGTCAACCTACGCCTTTCACCAGATACAATTTCAACTCAATGATAAATAAAAAAAAATTGTCAATGCCAAAACCAGGAGCTGACAATGTGAAGTGTTATTTGTATTCAATAACTTTTTTCTAACACAAGTCACTCTAATCTTCCGCAATCAGCGTTTATAAACCTGTATGAAAAGCTCGAGCAAACGTTGAACTCGAGTATCAACTGCTCGAGGGCACCACTCTTAAAGGAGGAAGAGATTAAAAGGGGTGAAAGTCCAGTGAAATGCCTGACAGCAATGCTAAGGAAAAGTGAGTCATTTGGAGCCTGAAGAAATAGCTTTAGAGGTACACAGATGAGGAGGATGAGGGTAAGGCTGAACTAGTATCACCCTTCATCCCTCCTTTTCCCCTTACCATCCTGACTTATGTGCAAATCTTATTACGGGAAGTTTCAAGCTACGAGATCTTGAACCATAATGCAAAACGAAGAATAGGACTATCATCCTAGTGGCTGAGTCACAAGCATTAGCTGTTTCGCAGGAAGTTGTTCTCGCACACCCTCGAGTTGTCGTGGATCTCGTAATTACTTGAGCTGAAACAGGGCCTTAGAAGGGTGAGGCGAGGTAATGATCGTGTCGTTAAGGAGGCCAGCCAATGGTATGTCCGTCTGCTTAAACAGCATTGAAATACAAAGGTTACTTCTCATCGCGAGTCAATAAGCGAACAATTCTTACAAAATGAAAAAAAAAATTTCATGACCATTGAAGCATAAAGCAATTGTTTGACCACTCACAGTCGAAGCCAAATCGAAACAATTTCTGATAGACTACTTGACGGTTATCGTGTCAAGAGTTACACGTCACTCTTCTACATAGGATTTTCAAAAGCATTCTTTAGTGGTACGTTTTGCTGCTAAATTCCGCATTTCAAACCTTCTCCAAATGCTGTGTGAAAAATTAAACGAAAAGCCTCTGTAGCTCTGAAACCAAAATGACAAGCTCGATTTAACCCATCAGGTTCAACTGGCATAGTGGGTTGAAAATAAAAGAATGTCAGAAAGCGCAATGAGTGTCGTACCCAATAGGCTGACTCATTTTTCCCTTTGTAATGCATACAAACTATTGTATTTAACAAGTCCTTACAGGCCTCAAGTCATTGCAGCGAGCACCACCAAAAACAACATGAACATTTTCTTATCACCCAATTGTGAATAAATAATGGAGCCAGAGTGAATGCAAAGAAAGTGGTTATATTCATCTCGAACACCACTAATAGTTGACTTCCTGAGCATGAGCAGCTGCATCTACGGAAGGGTATCGAGGCCACTTTTGGTTATCACCAAGACCTTGTGTTCTGTGCTGCGCTCAGTGACGACTGAAGCTAGGCCAAATCAAAACAATCTTAAGAGTGCTATGGACATATTCATAGAAATCACGGAATTGTGGAAAAACTATACTTCCTCACCTGTTTCCTGTATGTGAGTGCAACATAGTTCAACCGCAATGCATAATCAAGCTGGAGACAATGCAGTAAGGAGGGATGGATGTTGCACACAGCTACCGAGAGCTGCGCACTTATTCAAAAGTTCCAACGATTGGCGATTGGCATATGAAATGTGGTCGGTGTAGAACACTAACTAGCTAAATCACTGGATTCACACCACACATATCACGAAGGGGAAATAACTACGGATTCACCGGAATTCGTGGGATATTCTGCCGTTTTTGGAACCAAATTTATGCAGGATTAGTGGAAAAATCATCATATAACCTTTGTTCCTGCCCTGACTTCATCTTGAAATCATCCAGATTACCATGTCTTATAGATTGTTCAGGGTAAGATTTAGGTGTTACAAATTGGTTAAATGTTGAAAACCAAACTATTAGAAGTATTTTATTGTTTCTATTATACTAGACCGTCTACCCTTTTTTTACATAGATGACTCACCGATGGCATATAGCCGTCCACCAGAAGCCGCCAAAGCGACCCGTGACCTCGGGGTCGCTAAAGAAGCCACTTCAGTCCACTGACCCAATCCAGGCTCTCCGTTGCCGATACCGGTGGTTGTGATGGAAGCGGGATCGTATACCTCCACGGAACGCAAAAAATGGCATCCATTATAACCACCTGCAGCGAATATGCGTCCACGAAGGACGGCAACGCCGTGACGACAGCGACGATGAAGCATAGGAGCTACTTGGCACCAAACCCGACGACTGCCAGGGGTGAAAGGGGTGGCAGTGGGGGTGGAAATGGTGGAGGCAAGAGGCGTTTGGTGGCCGCGACGGTGGTAACACTCCACTGAGGCGAAGATTGGCAGACCGCTGTGACCTCCAATGGCGAAGAGACGGCCATCTTCAAGGGCTACCACACCACCAGCAGAACGACATTCTGTCATGCTGGGAATAACCTGCCACCTAGGAGATGCAAAACAAAGGAGTTACTAAAAACAATCTCCCCAGACATCTCTTACGTCCAAGTCTAGATTTTTAAGTATGGAAATGCCCACCATCTGAGCGAGTTAGGTGGTCCAAAAATAACGATCAAGTGTACAATCACCTACCTCTGGAAAGAGAATGAGATTGAAAAGAGGGTGATAGAAAGACTTTGTTGGATTTAATAAACCAAACAAGAAAATACTGCAGTCATGTGCTATTCCTTCTAGTGAGGAGTATCCACATCTACGGTAACTAGCATAACGCGATCAAAATTCCAGAAAAGATGCAATGAAAACTTCAATGATATAAAGACGAAAAGGCAGACCGAGAATGCATCTATTCTCCCCCTCTTTCTCCCTCGTAGAGTGGTCAATAAGTAAAATGCAATGTTTAAAACGGTTTTACTGGTGCAATAAAAGCAGGGGGCATTTTCACGACGGCCAAAATCCAGAAGGTGGTTTGTAAAAATGGACAGTTGCATCGGCCAATACCCTAGTTCCTGAAGGCCCTAGGCCCAGTGAAGTGACGGAGAAGCATAAACTCAAACGCCTAGATATATATTCCCAAAGCTTGAACGAGTCTTGTTAAAAATGTAGCCAATTCTTGCAGCGTTGCAAGATAAAATAACTATGCCTGCGCATACGTCTTTCTGAAAGTAAAGCTTCAACGGAGTAAAAACATCCTTTCTCGCAAATAGAAAGCTCTGCTTAAATGAAACATTTGACATGTGAAATTAAATGTTATCAGTTGAATAAATTTCATAGGCAAGGCTCAAAAGAAATGTAAAATATCTTTTTTTGGAGAAGATTAATGTCTACAAAGGAATGGTTTTTAAAAAAAACGATAATTTAGGTAAAAACATTCAACTCCCGTGCGCCGAACAGAAATACAGTATATTAATTCACCCATCCAGTGAGAGCTTTAAGTAGAAAGGCGATTTAAAGGGAAAAATTGAACTTTACTACAACTGCGTAAATTTGCTTTCCAATCAGAACTACCCGTGGCTTTTCAACTTAAAAAGTTTGCCATCAAGACAAGTACATTTCCACTACCAGGTTAACCACTTCAACTTCAACAAAAGTGTATTTATCTTCGCATCCCATCTATCATGAAATGATAGTGAAAATCAAATGTTCGTGGCCTGCGAGCTCGGAATGGAAAAAAAAGGATGTCACTTACATCTGATGATGGCGGTGAGCATGTTCATAATGTCGCTTCTAACTTTGCAACATCCCAATACACAGACGCTCGTTTTATTATTACGCTATATTACGCGGATTTTTAGTCGTCTGAAATTTAGGCGCCATGCCATCGATGCCTCTCAACTTAAAGACTCTCCTTACCCTCAAGGTGAAGCATTTTTGAGAAATTATTTATTTCAGCAAGTCTTTAGGACAAAAACGCTTTTAGTAACTAAAGTCATCTCAACAAGTTCACCATTTTTGGGGTTATGCACATACAATATGGTTTTTCATTGACCTTAATTGCAGATCTAGCCTTGTAGAGCCAGTAAAAAACAATGTACGTACTTCCGCCTTGTCCAGCTTTATAACCCATAGGCCTACATCGCACAAACTTTTGTACAGGAAGAGGAATTTACACTCAATATAAAGTAATAAAAACTTTTTAGATAACAAAGAGGTATGCTTGCAGAAAAATTGGCCAACCATACCGGCCTAGTATAATGTTTAGCCAAGAAAGAGAACCAAGGCGAGCATTTACATTAAAAAAATTGAAATGCTTTTTTAAAATTTCTGCCATGGTAGGCGCAGAACTGTTTCTACCTTTGGTTTGGAACCTACAATCTCCAGACACATTCACACAATTAATCACCATGCCCAAAAGGGGAAGAGAATGGCCAACCGTTACCGCAGCGAACAATAAGCGCACAGCATTAAAAAACGTGAAATAAAGTAAAACTTCACAAATTGTGAACCTGTACGTGTTATTTGGATTTCTTAAGATGAAGATGCAACATTTTCACCTTAAATATTTATCTAAAAATAAGAGTAAAGGGGCTTTTAGGGACCCCTGTTAGACTAGATACTAAACACAATACCTGATTTAAATTAATCAACAAAGTGATTCAATTAAACGATAAATGTTGGCATAAAAGTTTGGTTTTAACCAAGATTAGTTGTGGCGCTCATTTTCCCATTTCCAAAAAATTTAAACTGAGAATCTAGTAAATATTCGCAAGAGGTCGACATCATATAACTACGTTTGCTAGCAGCGTAAAATGCCCACGAAGCTTCGGCTTCCTCACCTGAGACCTTGCGTCACAAATGTGTGACGCGCCCTCTATCAACTTAGGATAACCGATTGAGCCAAATCGTGTTTAAAACAGATTTATCGAGTTCTAAAATGACAAAGTGAATGCAGAATGCCCTTAATTGAAAAATGCTTGCCCTATATTTGTAGTAGTGGTACTATATTCAAAGAGTAACAGAATTGGACTGTAGTACTCGATTTTCCCTCTGCACCTCAGCAACAAGCGCATTAAACGAATGAAATAGCTGAGGTATAACATGGCCTTTGTAGAGTGAGTGTAAGGCTTGATCATATATTCGCATACAAATTCCCCCATTGGTGTAGTTTTCATTCTCACACATTGAAGTTGGTCTTTAGAACACAATCTCCAAAAAATCATTAGAATATACAAAGCAGAGACAAAGTATAATCCATTAATTCATGAGTGACTTGAGATATGGCCACTTAAGCTGCACTTTATAGTTTTGCTTTTGTTTCGAGCCCTCTAAGCATAGTTGCCTGGAAGGTAAAAGTAGTCACAATGTATGCGACTGAATGATTTTTCTTTTGGTTGCATATTGCTACCATAGTCTTTCCATTTTGCCGTGTTTCAGTCTCTCAATACCTCGATTCATCTATAATGGACCCTTTAAGGAATAAATCAGCCTTCACAGTGGCCCTAAACGGGCGTGTTCAAAAGGATGCGCTCGCTAATTCAGAATACGTTCATGCACTCTGGATTAGTGAATTTGAGGGGATTTAAGAAACAGAAAAATCAACAATTCGAATTTCAGAAACGGACGAAAAATAGTGACCTAAATACTGGTAGTAAGCCGCGATAGAAGCTTACAAAATCAAGAAGTCAGTGAAATTTTGATGGCGTCGGCTCTCAACTTGGTGCTCAAGGAAATCGCTCGATTTTACGAGAAACAGCCCTACTGTACACCTCACTTAAAAACGAGGAGCGCTTAAGTTATAGCAGGGCTTGATTTTTCGGGAAAAATAGGGTTGCGATCGTGGAAGTGCTACATCAAGCCGTGAGTAGCAATTATTTCCTATTACTAACCCCCGTCGTGAATGTTTGAATTTTAACGTTGAGCATAACACGACAGCGCAATCATCCATGACCATAAGCATTTGTAGTTTGAAAATTTAACGTGTGTTGTGTGTCCATTTGGACTTGAATTCCCAACGTAGCGAACGCACAGGATTGATGAAGCGATAAAGATTATTTTTCTGATCAAAGACTTCAAGCAGATCCATTTTTTTACCACTTCTTTTAAATCGTCCAAAACCAACCGATTTTGCTCTGGATTGTAGACCTCACAAGTGCGAAGCGAAGAAATCCCGTCGTAGCCACCACAGACGTAAATTCGACCGTTGAGCACGGCGGCGCCGAGGGCGCTTCGTCGGTAGTTCATAGAGGCCACTCGCTGCCAGACACCCGTCTTTGGATCAAACTTCTCCACGGTGTTCAGACGTGAACTCCCATCCAGCCCACCGATAGCGTAGAGACAGCCTAGAGAAACGGATAGGATGGTAGAGATGAGTTCGTCCACCTTGACGCAATCATTATCAGTGCCACACGTGTGCAAAGCCCCGAATTTTTTCTGCAAGCCCAGTGGCTAAAATTTTGGAAGGAGCATACTGCAATGACCCTAGATGTTTGAAATAGCGATATCAACTATTTTTCTAGACTTGCAGCATGTTCAAAAACAAATCTTTAAGACGGATGGAGTGCTGTGGTAAGCCAGTTGTCCATTCAGTCTGATATAACATCTATCAACCTGGGACGGAGGTTATCGGAAAAATTACGCGAACTACACTAAATTGAAAAACTCTCTTACCATATGCTGAACTCTTTGGGTAAGCAATGCATCTGAAAGACATATTCTCTCTGGTAAATCCACCTAGGAGTGTTTTGAGAAGTCAAGTAACATGGCCGATTCGATAATTGGGCATTGCCTCAGACTTCCACCCAAATGCAGCTATAACTGCGAGGAATGAAAAAAGCACTCATGAAGAAACCCAAAAAGGAGATGGCGGAAAGCTGGATGTGAGTAATGGGTTTGTCTGGGTCTTTATTTATGTCATTAAAGCTTGTGCTAGGTGGGGACCTATGGAACGGGCAGATCATAAGTGCAAAAGCTCAGATGCTGACAAGCGACTGAACGTATTAACGGTCATCCCGAAAAACCCATATTCAGGACCATACCCAAAACCTACTGAATATAGCTCAACGAAATTCGAGGATGTGCAAGAAAAATGCTGCTTGGGAATCAAGCAGGATCCTTCAATCAAACTATGGGACGGAAGCTTCACTCTTACCACGAGAGATCTCATGTTGAATACTGTAAGTGACTCATGAGATTTCCACTACATTCAGGGAGGGGGCCAGGCACTGCTTCACATCCTCGGTGTTGCCCCCATGATACTTTTCCAAGTGATAGACGTCACCTTACCTTGGCATTTGGCAATCACATGATCACGCACGAAATAGACAGCTGGGAAATAAGTGGTAGAAACAAGATTGACCAAGGCCAGGATATTTCTCGGCTTCTAGAGGTCTAAACATTTGATAAGAGTGGGACTTACGGCAAGCAGGAGGTTATTTATTTTCCAAACATAAAAAAGCTTGAGAGAAGAAACCGTTGTTTTGCTCCTTTGACAATTATTCAGCCTGATTCTAGTCAATTCATTTCGGAGGGCATGGTATTTGTCTAAGTAATCATCAGGTATGCATCCGTCCGCAAAGCAAACACAAATTCAATGAGGTGCGGAACAAAAAGAAAATAATGCGATTTAGATGGGAAATTTGAACAAGATTATACATTTAAGGCACATGTTTGCATGTCACTTCTTTTAAAACTAAGAATGATTCTATGCAGAAAAGGTTGCACAAATGTTTCGAACATTAAAAAGAGGGTAAAACTTAGTTAAAACTGAAGCGGCCGGTCACCAATCAAGCAAAACGCCACAGAAAAACAAGATATTTCCAATACCACCATCACAGTAAAGAGTGCCAGATTACCCATAGATATTTACAGAGGTAATCAACTAATTCATTAAGTTGGGTTGTGAGAAAAAATATAGTGAAAATTCCGTTTTTTCATGAAGCTTCACAGAAGGGATCACTGAAACGAAAAATTACAAGTATAATTGTCTCCAAGCTATAGACCGCAAAGCTAGCTTTGGTGAGAGGAAGTAAGAGCTCGTGAAATAGTTAACAGAAAATCAATTCCTTTATACAAATGTCATGAAGGTCTAGATCATAACATTTCAACAAGGCGAAGACCTACCCTTCAATGCGACCACAGCAATGCGACTCCTTTCCGTGGACATGCTTTCCACTACCTCCCACCTATCCACCAATGGATTATACGCCTCCACGATGCTCTGGCAATCTCCCTCAGCAGAGTATCCCCCCACCGCGTAAATCACCCCAGCCACCTCCTGTCCGCGGCGCGGGCGACACACAAAAGAGCACGTGGAGGGAGAGAGAGAGTCAGGCATGAGAAGGAGATCGCGCGCCTCGTCCAACAAATCTCGGCACACCATGTCCGCTCGGACGTGAGGATTCTTGGAGACTACGTCACGAATGAACTGGGCGGAGAGGAGCGGCAATCGGACACGAGCGAGAAGGTCGGGGAGATACTTGAGCCTGGATGAGGATGGAGGTGGAGGAGCAGAAGATGCAGCGGAGAGCGAGAGGGACATGAGACCGTCAGCGATGGTGATGTCAGAGGTATTAATGATTTGGAGGGACTGAAGAGAGCGACTCAATTTGGGACTGTCAGTGCCGAAAGAGGGGGAGGGCTGGTGCTCACACCAAGCGATGATAGAGTGGAAGACGCGCTCCTCGTTGCTCACTTGCAAATCGTCACTCTCAAGGAGCTTACAAAACTCGGGCCCAGTAAGGGCAGCAAAGAAGGCGGGTAATGTGACGAGATGCTCAAAGTTCTCATGAATGATACGGTCGCAGGCGGAGATGAGATTTGAGCAGAGGAAGCTGGAGGCAAAACTGCGGACTTGTAACAGGTTCTCCAGGGTGAGCCTAAAAGTGGGTAACGAATCAGTCTGTCAAAGAGATCGAGGCACAAGGTACAAAGTAATGATACTTTAACATTTAACATTAACATTTAAAAAGCAAGATGGGTAGTGTGGAGTGTGAGGAAGCAAAGAAAACAGTTAGGAGGTATGAACTAAAACATCCAGAGTAGACTCAACCACAAAAAATAAAAACCTTATTCAGCCTGAATAGTCCTCCAAAGGTGCATTTAAAATGCCAAGAAGCAAGCGAATTATCCTAGACATTACAAAAAAACAAAATCCAGCGAACTTCTTGTATAAAATAAGTAAATACCCATAATTGGCATGTGTGTGCTAGATGTAATAAAAAGTTATGACCGAGGTCTTGATTATAATCCCCATTTTAAACTTCTGCGAATCACGACCATAAATGATTAAGTTTTGCAGAACTTACAGAGCAATTTTCACAGGAGACAAATGTAAAAATTGGGTGTTTTGAAAACAGCTCTTTTCAAAAGAGGAAACTAGACGCCTAAGTTGTATGTACGCTAATCAAACAAATGATTGTCCTCTCAAAAACGTGTACCTTTCCTCAATGTAACGACAGCAGAAATTCCGAACGCTGTCGATATTTAGGAAACTGGCCCCTATCAGAGTTGCCTGTACATTCCCTGGAGTAATTTGAATTTCTCCGGTATAAGCAAAAGTAATGAATGCTTCCAATACACTGAAAAAAGAGGTAAGAATTGAAAAACTCTACGGTGGGTCAATGCCTTTGATGGTAATTTCACGTTTTGTAGCTTCGCTCATTCCACTCAAAAACATAGCATCAAAGAAAGGAATCGTGGCCGCTAATACAATTTTATGGGCAGAGTACTTTTGTTGATCAACCTAAAAAACTGAAAAAAGACCGACAATCCTTACTATTAAAGTAACATCACAAAGTTTCCCTTTACGTCGGATCTGCTCGAAATTTGGAAAGGAATTACGAATAAGATTTTGGTCCTTGAAACGAATATTCGACCCAATTGAATCCTAAATCACAAGGTAAAAACCGCAAAATTGCTTACCTGTCTACGCAAACTCATAATTATGCCGAACGCCCCTATTAGCTGCTTCAGATTCTCTCAAAATAGACAGCCAATAAAGGGAGCATTTAAAAAGCGCCTAGCTCATTTAAAGTAGTTTAAAGAACTGCTAACTGGATTCCCACATTAGCATAATATGCTCCCACGCACAAACGACATTATTTGTCACTGCCAAGTTACCGCAGTGAAGGCGAAATTTCATTAAATAATTTGAAATAGTCGATCGCAACCACCCGCTCAAAATATTAACCTCTCCTAATTCACATTAATCTCTAAACGTAGAAAATTAATAAGTCAAATAGCCTTTAGAATGCGCCAAAGCTTAATAATTCATTAAATATGCACTATAGATAATAGAATACATGAATGGGATCCTGCTACATGGTACAAATCGTCTTGAATTTCAGAAGTAATTTGTCATCTCCTGCTGTAAAGGATACCGCAGTTACTGCATCACTATGCCCTCTTTAACGGTTGTTCAAGGTGCTTCGGGGGATGATTATTTATCGGGGACCCGTTACGACGTGTTCAAACATGTAGATCTGGAGTAGCTTCCATCGCTTATGCATTGCATGAAAATAAGCAAATTTAACTAAATTCAATTTTATTTTGGGCCGTTGCAGTGTCAGTATTTTCCCAACATTAGTGTGAAGTAGGATATAAACCTGCACGATCTCAATTAAATGTCAAGTTATAATTGCCTTCGATTCGTTCGTCATGGCAGCAACGCCTATTACCGCCATACGATTGGATAGGTAAATGTGTCACCTTTGAATCTAGTGGGAAATTAATTTCGAAGAGAAGCTGGCAGTTGAAGGTTGTTATGGTCCGTTTTAGATGCAAAACTGTTTTTAAAATCACCACTGTTCGTAGTTTGCAAAGGTTTGCGTAAATAGTCCTCATATTACCAGGCATTATGCCATGATTTCTTTGAAAGTAATATAAGCCATTGGGATTATAAATGGTGCAATTTTAATAAAATAAAATGCCTCAACAAGTGTATTTTTAGTTTTGTTTTTGATTAAAGAGGTGAGATAAGTTTGTGTGAGAAAATTTGATAAACTCTGTAAATGCCTTTACGCAGAACAGTTTTCAGCTTTTGTTCATCACAACTAGTCTCTTCTGAATCAGACTAAGCTTTGCAGTGAAGAGGTGTTAGAATCAAGTATGACTGTTGGAACACTTTGAATTGTTATGTACCGCGTAATTTGGCTTTTACTATCCGCACTTACTACTAATGTCACTAAATTAGTGGCGTCAACTGATACACTGAATTCGGAATTCCGTGGTGTAGAAAATATTAACATCTCAATAAAGTGAGAATTTAATTTATTTACTTATATATACAGCCTTAGCGCAGTCCTTCCATGACGCATTTTACGTCTCGGGGTCGTACAAATTCAACTCAACATTTTTCGAGCCCATTGTTCCCTTTTGATGATAAATGGTAACCTGCCTAAATTTAACAGTATTGCAAACAAGTCCGCTAATTACTTTTGAATCATCTAGGAGGGACGCAGGAGGTGAGAGAGCTTGATATTGTTCGTAAAACATTTAATTAGGCTTTACGCACACAGATCACTTAAAATTGAAGATGGTAAGCTCCACTGCTCTTGAGTCAGTTTATCCTTTCTTTCAGTATGGAAGCTCCTCCACGTCTATAACGACGGTCTCAAAGGCACAGCTACCTTACTGCTCAAATTTACACGAAATCAATATCTTAGTAGGCTACTGGTGGATACCATCTCAACACACTCAAGCCAAAAGTACTTAAGATAATTTCGTTGTTCTTTTAAATCTGTACAGGCTCCAAAGGCGGAGACCGCCCCCAAACCCAATAAGAAGGGCAAAACCAGAAAGAGGGCTTCACCCAAACTCTCGGGCACTACCAAGCCACCTCCCGACATCCTAGACCCACCCGCCATGGAGAACCTTGATTTCATTGCACACAAC
Organism: Echinococcus granulosus; assembly: GCF_000524195.1. Classification (NCBI taxonomy): domain Eukaryota; kingdom Metazoa; phylum Platyhelminthes; class Cestoda; order Cyclophyllidea; family Taeniidae; genus Echinococcus; species Echinococcus granulosus. The sequence goes on along the minus strand of NW_020170406.1, from coordinate 842,269 downwards.
GCGCCCGAAGCCCTAGCCTACCGCAACTATCGATGGCAAGGCAACAAGAAAAAGAAGGGTTGAAGTCAAAGACCCACCCAATTCCAATCCAATTTTTTTACCTTTCTTTGACATTTAGTTAATTTACCTGATTTTGCAGCAAATGAAATTCTTGTTGGTTTCATCAAAGCAAATTTTATTTGACATTGACGGCTGAGAGCGATAGACACAAAAGGGGCTAGGTGTGTTGTTTGGTGTTGAGAAAAGGTTCATCCACCTTGAAGCCAAAGTGAGCAGCAATTCGCTCCTGGCTAACCCCATGCTCTCGCATATAGCCAATCTTCTCGGCCAGTGTCCCGCCTACTTCGAAGAAGCCATCGACGAATCGCCGCTGGGTGAGTACCTCTCGATCCTTCACTTGAATCCGCTTCCAGGTAAGCACCTTAATGCGTTTCCAGTACTCCTCTACTTTGTCTTCAGGTCCCTCGATCACCACTGTTCCTGGTTTTCCAGGAAGGCAGCAACCAGTAAGATTAGATTCACGGGCCCAGTCCACGATCACCTTGCGTTTCTTGGGATTTCGGATGTGATGGGAGAAGATCCAGTAGCACACTTCGGCCTCCTGGGACGCTCTTTTAGACAAAGTTTTCGGTGAGATCGCAGAATCACGATCCACGGGAGTAGCAGATTTCAGTTGTGGTTGCGAGAATGGTGGTGATTTGGCTACTTTAAAGGCATCACGGCCCAGGTAGGCGTCCCAGTGTTCCTCATTTAGAGCGGAGCGGAGCCAGTCCACGACAGAGCATATAACGGGTTCTGCAGTATTGGAGACCTCATCAAGCCACTCCTGAAAAGCAGCATTGAGAGCCTTCTCGTTCACCACAGATTCGGACTGCTTGACACGAAGAACGATAGAGGGGCGGAGTTGGGGGTAGCCTATGGGCAGGCAGATTGATAGGTCTACAATGACGGATAACTCGAAAGGGAGAAAACAGGCAGGGTTTAGCGGTTGAGTCCACCTTGATGAGTTAGCTATCACATAGGTAACTTTCCGGTTTTCTTATCTGAAACCGGAGCCAAAAATATGTGGTATGTTCTTTGTCAGTTTATGCCAAACTGGTTGCACCAGGTTGTATCCCAAAAAGACCGTCCGCGTTCAAAACAATAAAGTAGAATCAGAGTCCTCATGGTTTGGAATAAACGCCCTTTTCGCTTAATAAGCAGCAATCAGATTAGTTAAGAAAAAGGAATGGAAATCTTACATTACAAACAATAAGACATGGATTATGATGGCTGATTTTCCACCGAAATTTCGAAACTAAGCGTGTTACGTGTGAAGTGGCTCACAGGAGGACAGGTTACCGAGTCCGATAAAGGAAGATCAACTCGTCTTAGGCAACCAGGTGAAGCATTTGATAGAGCAGTATGAGTTTAAATTATCGATAACGTGCATTTCATCACCTCAACAGGAAAGTGTTGGTGCAATTCGATTGAAACATGTTGCATGCATCCAGCATATTTTCCGAATTTCAAGTTTCCCCTGAAGGAAAATTAAGATAGGAGGAAAATTGACACCTAATGTTACAACTCGGAAAAAATTGGCCTTTCCTTACTTAAGTACAGATTTTTGGGTTGAAATAAAACATTTTTGAAGGGAAAAATCAGGGGCAGCTAGAAGCTAAAAAATATAGACGAAACCTTCCCAAAGATTTAGAGCAGATTATTTCATATTCGAATTCTTCCCCTTCTAAGACTACAATTGTGCTTTAATGGGATCTTGTTCACCTATAAGCAATAATTGTTCCATTTAAAGTTCCTAAAAAAATTCCTCAAATACGTAAGCCTTAAAAAACAGACATTCAAGGGGTAGTAATCAACGCGTGGAGAAATAACATCAAGGTGAGACAGTTTGCCTTCGCATCCAGGAGAGCGAATTCACCCATGGGTAAGTTTAGCGCTGCAAGGTCTTGCACCATCATGTAAGATTAAGAACAGCACTTCCCTCCCATAAAATGATTCACTAGTGATGGCTGTTTCACACCCAAGTGCTTGCATCCGCCTTCACGCCCGCATTGGAGTATAAATTGCTATACGGAAAAGGAAATGCTTAAATTTGGAATGAAAGGCTCATGGTAGCCATATATGTGCAACCAAAAAAAGAAATACATTCAACCTAACGATATGCACTTGAATGACTAACGACGCAATTTGGCCATTTCAACGGGGTTTTCTATGAAAGGACAAAAGTTCTCACAACTTATCAAGCTAAAAAATACCATTCACGAAAAAAAATAGAAATATAGCCATAATAGACCCCTAGGCTAGTAGCGAAGACACTAGACGCTAATGACGTCGTTTAAACATAGTGTGCTCAGATAGTACTTAAGCGAAAGATGCCCGATAGACTAGGTCTAAACATTACTTCTCAATGTAACTTTATACATAATACCTGAATTTTGGAAATTAGCACTATCGAAACGGCAGAATTGAATGAAAAACAGTGGCATTACCTTATTGAATAATACTTACCTTAGTTATGTTTGCTACAAAATCATTCCCTATGCCCTTGACATGAAATCCGCCACCTATGCCTTCAGTTTCCCACCCTTCTTATGCAAATAAGTGCATGCAATTAAAGTTTTAAGTGATTATTTGGTTAAGTGTAACACTAAAATTCAATAAAGCTTAGTGCATATTTTCACAAGAACCTTTTTTCGTATTCATTAGATCCACTTTTATTTAGATAGAAATATAGAATGAATTGCATTGACACTTGTCCACATAAAATGACGATGGATGGATTTACAAAAAAGAATCCAAAATTATCCCGGTCTACGACACAGTTTTCAGTAAAATTTCAACGTGGTCAACAGATAAGGGTAATAAAACCCCATGGTTCTTCAAAGGAATATCGGAGGCTTCAGAAAAATAGCAGAGAATCATTAGCAGTGAAGCAAATTAAATGTTTTTCAACAAGACTGCAGTGAAAATGACATGGTATGAAAATATGACATTACGCAATTGTGAAACCATATTTTGGCTTATGCGGCTGTTGACCGTATTTGCGACATTGCCCTCCATACATAGGCAACGATAAAAACCAATACAGAGTTGTTCTACTGTAGCATGAAACGCGTCTGGACAATGGCGACACAGGCAGAATTAAAGAAACCCAAACCTAGAGAGATGGATAGTGATAGGAAGCAATTTTCTTCACAATCCAACGCAAACACTTATTGATAGCGGGATAAGCAGCTTGATAACTGAAACCCGCGAAATTGAAATTGTGATTGATAAGCAATGAGAGGAAATTTTTAGACAAACTTATTAGGTGTCCATGTTTAAGGGCGCGTAGAGGGAGATGCATGATGGGAAAGTGAACATGACTGAACTGCGCCCTGTTCGTGTTACGACGAAGATAAGTTGAAACAGAGCATACAAGTTATAATTTCACACTCAACCAACACTGCAAGAAAACTTTCCGTTGGCAAAATGTTAGCAGCGATTTCTTACTGTTATATAATGAAAAGTACTTTCCCATAACTCATAAAATAGGAAACCAAAAAGTGATATGAAGCAACTAACCTCAGAAAAGGCGATCTTGAGTGTCAAATCAATGTCTTTATCCTCGATCGGTAGATTCTGAGCGGCAAGAAGATCGAGCTCTTCGATTAACGAGGGATCGCTAAAAACCAACTCATCAGATGTAAACACGGAGCGGATGAGGTCAATTTCTGCTTTCTTTTCATGTACAGACGACATTGATGCCAAAATTTGAATGCTGAATCTGGAATTAACAGAAATATTTCAATTGGCAATGTTGGAGTTAATACAAAAAGAAGACGCTTCCTGCCATTATTTATTCATAAGAAAATATGTATAGTTTCACAGAATATCAGACAAGTACACAACGCGTGAAAAAGTACTTGTTAAGGCAAAAAATTAGCGAATTCACATGAGGCCGTTGTCATCTACAGATTACGCGTGGGCTTTTTTCATCCTCAGTATTTTGAATAAAAGCATCCTTAGAAGAGGTAAAATAATGAAGAAAAAAACAACTTACCGGGTCGTATACCACACGAATTATGAGGGAACAGCTGGGACACCGTGCGATATCTTCACCCATCTCTAATTCGGCCTTGGATATTTCAAATCGATCACCACATGGACAGGGATAGTAATAGATCTGTTCTTCTTCATCATATTCCATGTCTTCAATTTCGATTTCGTCGTAAAGAATCGACATTGCTACTGTAATCTCAAGAGAAATGAAGCGAAAACAGTTTTGTCGTGAAAAATAATTGCATTGGCATGTAATTTTTAATTATAACAAGTATGTCTGGCGGTTCAGCGGTGAATAAGACAATGATAAGACAAAAAAAACACATTATAAAACAATTCATTAAGTTTGATGCCGCAGACGTGACGAGAGATTATAGCTACGGGAAAAAAAATAAAATCTTCAAAATATAAGTGAGAAAGAATCAAGCTGCAAATTAAAAAACATTTAATAGACCGGATGAAACAAGCCCTCACAACCACAACCAAAAGTGCCAAAGAGTGTGAATCGAACTCAAGTCGGGTGGGCTAACTGGGCGCATTACAATTTGGTATGTCATTGTGTTTAAAATTGGCATCACATTGCAAAGCTAAACTCCAATTCTAAATCCTTCAAGGAATATGGAAAAAATTCTGTAATATTTGCATTGTTTTAAGGTATTTTTAGGGATGAAGCAAGGTGACAATTCGAATCTGGTGAGAGTCGTCTTCTCCCAAGCCTGAGTGCAATTGCGATTCCTCCCCTCCCCAAACTTTGTATTTCCTCTCCCAATCCCTTTCCCCCTAATAAATATGTCGGAATTAAATTAACCGGGTTATCCTAAGAGCACTAGGAACAGGGAAGCGGAGACCTGTGAGTCTAGCCCTACACTTGGTACTTTTTAAGCATGATTTTTTGAAGAAAAGCGTATATGCACACGTAGTTGGCAATAATTATGTAGCGTTTCGAGACTCTCTGAAGACGAAAGAAGACACAATACTCGTGCAGACCATATATATTTAGCACGGAGAAGGTGTCTGGGCTACTGGCATGGGCCAAAAGGCCAGCCTACCCAGCGAGATACAAGGGGGCTAATTCAAAGTACAAAAAAGTGGCGCCTCACCACAATTACATTATCATTTTCAAATAATGCTTTTGTAAGCATAACTTTTCTTCGCCGATTACATATTTAGGACTACTGCATGCACTACAGAGTTTTGGGAACGCCATGGAGACGGAGGAAGGCATAATACTCGAACAGAATACATATATTCGACATGCAGAAGGTATTAGTGTTACTAGCATGGCCCGAAGGCTAGTCCGTCCTTCAAGGCCCAATGGCCAAGTCGAAAGTCATTCTCTACTAAAATTCACCATTAAGCTAATAGCTAGCGTATTTTGAACGTCGTCACCGGCAGTCCCTTTGACCAATCTCCAGTGTCAGCCATCACAACGAAGTCGGTGCTGTAAGGAAACGCCCACGAGCCGGCCATACCAGTCATCCAATTTCTATGCAACTGAAGAGGTAATTGACTGCAACATCACTGATTCCTTTTTTCAACTTTTACTAAAGCCAGAGTTTCATCTGATTTAGGAAATGGATTTTGGAACAGGAAATTGTGCTGGCAATCATAAGTGCCCATAGATAGACGTAGGAACACTAACCTAAGAGCAGATATGTGTAAGAAAGGACGAGATTTGACACAGATCCGTGGGAAAAGGGTTTCTTCTTTGTTCCTTCTTGCCACCTTGTTCCGCCTCGGAGCTACCCAGTCATATCTATCCGGGATCTATCCAGCTAGTGGGAAAATGAAGGCGGTACTGTGAGTTCACTTTTTCAAGTATGGTGGGGAAAGTCTGTGACAAAACTCTCCCAGATGTTGCATGGCCAATGTCGCTTCAGTTGTTAATAGCTTTCCTGCATAACACGGGACTAAGGTAGGTGCCGAAGGTAGACGCCAATTTGAGCCCTTCTATTTGCGGTGTCCACCAAATCACCCATTCGTAGCACATGCACTTCTTCCGCCCCGCTAAGGTGTATCATCCAGCAGTAGAAATCAGGATAGATTTCCGCTGCCATCAATGCAACGTCCCGACACCTTCTAAAGACGAAATTAGCCATAATACTCAAGCCGAATATAAGCATTCGGCATACAGAAGGCAATTGCGCTACTTGCATGGCCCAAAGACCAACGAGCCTGGCGAGGTACAGTGGCTAAGACGAAGCGGAACTTTACCAAAACCGACCGTTAAACTAACAACCAACGCATGGCAAAATCACTGCTTGGACCCTATTCTTATTTCTAGTATCACGTGTAGGAGTCCATGTGGTCTGTTCTTTACCTTGGCCACCACAGAGGAACTGGTAGTCAAAAACGGTGTCTGCCTCATTTTCACGGGAAGAAAAATACTTGTCTTGTCAATACAGATAAATTCAAAAGGTCGGCTTCATTCTCACCTGCAGTGGACAAGACACCCTCAATGAATGCGTTCCAGTACTAAATTGGAAGTGTTCTGACGTATCGTGACTTCAAACTCCATTTTCCGCTTTTATGAAAGTGCGATTATGCCTACAGACTAAATTGTATGGGTCTTAGACATACCCCTCATTGTAAGTTTGCTCAAATAAAGCCACTCTCAATAGATACTTGACTCATGAGGTAATACATTTTACATTTACTCGAAACACCAAAGTTTTTCGGTTTAACCTTGTTTCCCGGCTTCATTTATTTGGAGCTTCCATGATTCACTAGAGTCGTAACAACAAATATTACTTTAAAGGAAATTAATGATATAAAAGCAACATCACACCACATCAATCGGTATAGTTTTTTAAGCCTAATCGTGTAAGCATACTAGGCGAAGCTATTAAATAATATTTTGGACCAGTGTACTTGTAGAACACTTTTACTAATACTGCATGAAAACAATCGAGCATATTAATATAAAAATTGTTGGCTTGAACCAAAGTCATTGTTTAAGGCGTAAGTCTACATAACATAAGCTGTTAAGGTAAATTATTTTCTTTTCCGCTTGAAAGATTTGAGGAATTTCGGCTGAAAATTTTGCACTGCAGAAATCGCTCGATAATTTTAGTACTGCATCGTGTTAACAACCATAAAACAAATTTAACTACTTTTCAGAAAATCGCTTTTAAATATAGAACGTTTCTCTTTGCCTGCAAAAATTCATTGTCGTACAATAGGACTTGAAGTCCTTATCACTTGGATTTATATAAAATAGCACCCCTACATTACCTAAAAACGTACCTTCAAGCTTGCAAAATTGCTATAAACCGCTATGACATATTTCCCAAAAAATTAAAAATATCACTTATTTGGCTTCTTAGGTCATAGCAGTTATCAATCACAGTGGATGTTGTCGCGCGCAGTCTGGTGTATGTCGTCATTTCTCCACTCCAGTCGGCGGGTGGTTCTCTTCCGCGCGGGGTTGTCTTTCATCTGTAAGTGGTCTTCCCATCCCATTCCCACGACACACTAAGAGCGTGGTGCAGTCGCGGTGTTTTTTTACGTTCATTATTTTATAATGTACAGATATGACGGGGTTGTGTTGCATAGTGCCGAACATTTACCAGAATGCGCTCATGATTTAGATTTATTTGAAAGTAGTAATTTACAGCAGAAGTAAAGTGCAGCTGGCAGCATAAGGTTTCGGAGCATATTTGTAGACTTATTGGCATTTTCAGCGTGTATATTTAAACGTAATCACAGAGGTGTTGTTATGGCGTAATGCAGGAAAATGATACATTTATTAGTGCATCGGCAGTATTTATCCGTTAGTTTTGAGCATGTATCTTTTTAAACAAATGTGTTGCTTCACGCTAGGCATACATTTAGGACTCACTCGAAATAATTCGTACATATTTATTTTGATGATGAAATACGCTTCCTGTAATTGAATTTTTAAAACCAAATAGTTGATTACCCAGCTTTAAACAATTTCACAGCTTTACATAAACCCGTGATTTGCTGTAAAACCTTATCAATTTCTATTACAAAGTGATTATGCTCACCAATCGTAAGTCTTTCAACCTGTCCTATCACTTTTTGAGAGTTGCCGACCATACATCTTATTTGCAAATCCCCTTTATCTCTAAAGATATTACATCCCAATCGCGTTTGCGCGTTGGTAATGTTAAATATGTGTATCTGTTGGTTTTTGCCAATTCGTAGTTCTGGTTTTAATATACATTATATGAAACCTGAAATGATGGGTCATTTGTTTACTGCAAGCTGATTCTATTCTGGCCTAGGTACGGGCTTTCTCATTTATTCCCGTTCCCAGTTGCATGTTAGTCCTCAGGTCATTTTAATTGGTTAAGCAAGTACATAATTGTCATTCTTCTAACACGCATTATCTGATGCACCTTTAGCTCGATCCAGGATGGCATCTCGTTTGCTCACTGGCTTTTTCAATCCCAAGGAGTTTGGCATCCGGGACGACTTTCGGTTGACCAAATTCTCTTTACTGAAGGGATGAGGTTGCAAGTTGCCGCAAGCCGAGCTCACCCCTCTGCTTGCGAAACTGTCGGGATGCTCCAATTCCTCGACACCCCCAACCTCTCCCACCTCCCTCCTCTGTGAGTTCCCTCCTTTGCACCCATTGAGCCGTTTCGCGAAGTTTGTGCCCTGTAATCTGGTGGCTATTGGTCTAATAAGTATTATTCAGCCTCCTTAAGTACTACTGGATATTGGATTTAATACCTGCAGAATTTTATTAGAGCGGTTTCTGTGACTATTATGGGGTTCTTGGTTAAAGCAATGCATAATCCCAGTCGGTTCATTGAGTTGGGCGTGAGGAACTTGCGAAATATCTATTAACTGTGATTAGCCTCAGATGATGTCTTTCCCAAATCGTCACCAATTTTGAGGATACTTTTGTGCATATGAATGTGAGATCTCTCTTGCAGCAATGTTAAAAACCCAATGACTCAAAGGCCCTTTTTTAGGCAAATTCAATTTTGAAAGTCAGTAAAAGTTCTAAAGTATCCTTTCATCCTGCTGAGAACCAGTTTTTGAGCTCATACTTTGACAAATTCCAACTTTTCATCGAGTCCCCATGTCTCTGGTGTCATCTCTGTTAAGATCACTGCCATTCCTAGCCTGAATTGAACTGTTCTGAAGTCATGTGGGTGTATTTTTTAATAATTGATCCATTCTTTGTAGATGAGATAAATTAAAAGAAAGGAATTATATTGAGTGTGGGTACTGTTAGGTAAATTACAGGTGCCTACAGTAGCTCGTAATTATAAGGGAAACGCATTTACATGATTACTTGAAGCCGAAATATTGTTCCTGGAGAAAAAGGCGATAGACATCCGGAATTGCTATGGGGTAGTTTTTCAAGATTTTGAGGCTCCTGGTTTATTTATTATGCGTTTTCAAAATGTTCTTGAAAGCATTTTCTGAGATATTAAGTCACTTTCCAAGGCTCCTATTTAAAATGAGTTTAAGGTATGGTCCTAAATAGCATAGATAACGTCTCCCCAGCTGCTCTTTTACATTTGTTGCGTTAATTTTACAGACGAATATAAACCGGTTTGGTAAACTAGATGGTTATAAGCTCACGCAACATCGTTGTAAGCATCCACCACGCCAGTTCTGTTTGGTTTTGTGGATCGCTCTTCTTATGCTTCATTCATTGCAATAAAATTGATGGTAAATCCTTATGCACATTCCTTGCACACTAATGTCTCTTCAGTAGTAAGAAAATTGGTCAGTGTAGTAACCATCTTCGCCGATGTTGACCCACATTCACTGTTCGATTGGTTGTCATAAAGCAGGTAATAACTATTTGCGCTAATCTGTGTTCAGAGGAGAAGCATTGGCATTAATTATTAAATTCAGAATAATTGTGCCTTGTTAAACTGAGACGACTTTTAGGGACTCGACAATCCAAAGGTTACTTGATTGCAGCTGCTGGAACTTCTCTGGGAGCGTCATAAGATGTACGATTTTGGGCAAAACTGTATTGTAAATGTACGGGACATTTGACGAGCTGTTGCCAGAAATGACATGGATGAAATGCCATGAAACCAGGATGCACATCGCATTCACAGAGATTAAAGGACTCGCGTAGTTAACGCGCTCCTCGCCGGCATTGCATACATGTGACGCCCCGGTTTTCCCACCTGAATTCACGCATCACTCGTGTGTAATGCATTTAATCAAAATTAATGAATGAACTTGAAAAAGAGAGACAGAATATCTCCTCTTGGTGTGACACTGAAGTAGCAAAACATCCGAATTGAAATGGTTAGAGTTACTCAGATTCGGATAGCGAACGCGTCAAATATACATTCACAAAAATATTGTTCTGTTACAGTATCAAACAGCTTCCATAGGGGAGTTTAAAAATAAGTCTATGATGAAGGATTCAGTGAGTTTTCTTAGCATCTCTATATTTTTCGGTGTTCTACAACTTTTAGACTTCTTTTTGCTCCTTTTGCAGCTACCGAGCTTGATTGCTGTGTCATCCCCGTTCGTAATAACCTCAAACTCATTCAGACAACGGATTTCTTCTATGCCAACGTCGATGATCCCTACACAATGGTGCGTTTTGCCTCATTAAAGCCCCAATATTGTATGAAGCGTGGTGATAGTACCACAAGATTTTGTGTGTTTCACTGTCATATGGCTCTTGCTGACCATGTTTATCAAAACGGCCTTGGAGCATATTTCTTTAAAACGTTTTTGGCAAATGTTTTCTTCATGCTTCTGATTTCACTGAAAAAATCAGCCTCACAAAACGGAAGAAAAGAGGACTTTTTTGCTTCGTAGGGTTTTCTCATATGTGTTCACCCTCGCCTTTCAATTTTTGCATTTTTGTCTACCGTTGCCTTTTATTCCACTTTGTACATTAAGTCTGCTTCCGTCCCCTACTGATCTCATCGTTCTAGATGCGGCTTGTCATTCTCGTCTGATTTATCGTGACAGCGAGTGTCGAACTGATTGTGCTATCGCAAAGCTTTTTGTCCCTTTCTAAGATTTCTTTATTGACTTTTAAAGTCCATGACGGCTGAAAACTATTGCTTGAATAACTGTTTACCAGTGCTTGCACTTGAGCTGAATATTCCCTTAATGCTTTGGGAAGCTCTGGTTTCCGGATTTTTGCCATAGCTCTAAATTATAGGCGGTGGTTTTATTTTAATTAATTATGCTTATTCTTGAAATACACGAGGTTTCCTCTTCAGTTTAGCTTTTGAGCTAGGCTCTTGCCTGTGATTTGACTTTTACCAAGCTACCGTGTTATCGCTGTCTTCAGTTTTCACGCCACCAAAAAAGTTATGACCTTTTGTACTTTACGAGGAATTGTAAAATGCATGACCTTATTTATAAGCACAGACTATAAGGCACAAATAAAAATCCTTACTTATTGGCACGATATCCTTATTTACTGTACTTTCTACTCTATTATTTTCAATCCATCCTTATGTCACAAAATACCGAGCTTCTTTGGTTTATGGGTCGAATGAGCCTGTTTCCAAATGTGTGGAAGCTTTTTACCATATTTGTTGTGTTATATTCGGAATCTCCCAAAATGCCTGGTAATATCAAGAAGACTGTTAATAAAGATGAAGGATCATGTATTGCTGTTGGCCAAAACAATTGGGGATTGATATTTGATAAAATGCAGGTATAGCTGTTCAGCTATTGAAGGCCAGACGACAATTACGGCTGAGAGCCGTCTACTTGACTCAGCTCGAATGGATGCAAAAACAACTTTTCCGTAAACATCCAAATCTAGTCCATTTCAAAGATGAAAGTCCTGTTTATTCAAAGCGACGCAAAGTTTCATACCATATTCCGCAAAACTTACCCTTAAGAAGTCTCGCACTTTGGTTATGACAAGAAGGCGAAACCTACTGTCTCATTCCTATCCTTATCTTCCTCTTACCCTGCATTCCCCCTAATAGGACTTCCACAATTTTCAATTGGTTGTAACCTTTTCTGGGCATTAGACAACAAATAGAACAATCATCGCAAATTTTTCAGCTTTTGGCAATTCCCATGTGGTGTTATCTTTGATAATTTTATGTAAATACATTCGTGGTACTTCTCGAATACTTGATAGCCTTTTTAGAACCCCCCTCCATCGTGGTGTCTCATCTCGACTTCCCTTTTCCTGTCTCTTCCACGCTGTTTACAAGGGCAAATATGAGCCCAGATCTTCAGCGGTTTTCAGTACCCAAAGTAAAAATAGACGCCACAGATTTATGGCGTTTCTAGTTCATTGCAAGCAAAAAAGGGATAATGACACTTATTTTTCGCAATGAAAGGGCGACGATTCCTAACAGTGGCCATCGTTGGCAATTATTTCATTCGCCCCCATCGCGGAAACTCATGATAGGAAAGTAGTAAAAGCCTTCCTTTCATCACTACTTCACCGTTTTTTGCAAAAATGTGACGGTGTAGGTAGTGATGTTTTTAAAAGGAATTGCATTTACATGGGCAATGATTATGGCAATGCTTGAATGTCCCATTTCTC
>NW_020170406.1:816994-829643 GCF_000524195.1 Echinococcus granulosus | reverse complement strand
CTGTACGTCAAACAAGCGATATGCTTTTATCGTCACTAGCAGGTCATTTGAGCCCAAAATAGTCACGTAAGCTTATGATTTTAATGGTCAGAGAACAATAACACCTTACTTCCAGTTTATGAATAGAATGTCTCCATACTGAGCAGATCGTTTTATGGACCCTGGTGGTTGGTTTTGCTTTGGGACTCGTGTGACAAATGGGTTATACCGGTGCTCGAAACAGGGTAGCATTGATTTAACCAGTCATCTCTCTTACATTTACCTTTTCTCTTATATTTGAAAAGGCAATTGTGAATAGGGTGAATTGTGCCATTTAAACAACTAATGACTGGAAAACCGGATTCACTAATGCCTGCAAACACTGAAGTGGGTATTTGAGTGAACCAGAAGAGAATCACAGGATACACTCTGTAGTTCTCTCCTGAGCAAGTCGTGCGACATTAATTCAACACATTGATGGGCGAGGATATTCACTTATGCATGCGCTCAGGAGCACGCCACGTCAGTCAGGTGTTTTTATTGACATGATAGCCTATTAGTAGAGACGAATGTGTGTCAGACATGCGAGAAGGCCCGAAAAGATCAGTGGAGCCCTGACACCGAAGGCGGAATTTGGAGAATCGAATTTTCAGAAGTGATTCAGTGAATGCAAATGGTAATAGAATTGTGGAAACTGAGGACTATCTGGTTGGGGTGAATGACGTACATGCGTTAACAATGGCATCAACGATAACAAGGCAGCAAGTTGGATAATACGTCTGCGTTGCATAGAAAAGATGCTATGACATCAGGAAGGCAGTCTTGAGGTCTGGTATTGCCAAGTATGTTGAGACGTTGCGGGTTTTAGCTAACCTCCAGTGCTTAGTCACCTGAACTATTTCACTACTGCTGATGTTGGTCAGGCAACCAAATTTCCTGTTCCAACGGGATTAAAACAGTAGTTGAAGTACAAACGTAGCGCTGGGACACATGAAGTTGCATTGTTGGCGAAAGAGAAATTGTGGCATATTTCAGAACACTGTTGCTTTATCAGAACAGTTGTAACGAATATTTAGCATTTGCCCAGAAAATATTGACCGCAAAGAGTGGGCATAAACAAAAGTAGCCTTAACAACGACAGTGATTTCAGATTTACGAAGTCGCAGTTTTGCTTAAAGAGTTGAATTTCACTCACAGGAATGGTGGTTTGTTCATGGATTGGCAAATGAATGAGGGGAAATAAAGGCAAATACAATGAGGAGACGTGCGTAGGAGTTGTCGTCACCGTCATGAAGTAGGCATTCCATCATGGCGATGACGACAGTGGCATATTGAGTCTTATGTAGTGGTTGCGAAGTCCATTTTTCTTATTTGTATGCAGTCTTTATGAGACACTGCAATGGCGACGATCACTTGCGAACATCGTTTTGGCAACGGATCATTATAGCTTCTCCAGGTTTAAGCTGTCAGACAATTTCATCGGACAATCGGAACTGTGGTTCAGCCACCCGATAAATGAATGTTTGCAGTGAGAAGGGTCATACGCAGTACCGATTCGTGGGCAAGCTTTTGTGTGGTATTCAAGGTGTGAAACGAAATCCAGGGATTTTCTTGCGGTGTAAAGTTGGCAATTCTGGAATCAAATAGGTACAACTACTCACTTTTTATTTCAAAGTGGGGTACTTAAGTCATCGATTCCGAAGCCTGACACCTATGCTTTTGAAATAGTTGTAGACCTAACCTGCGGGGCTTGGAGCTCTCCACGCTAATTTTGTGTTCTCAGATGTCATGGTTTTCTGCCTCACTTGTGATTCCGTCAGAGGTACTCGAGAAAGATGGCCTAGAAAGTCAATTGACAGCGTACCAGAGTGTGCTGAACAGTGAGAAGTTATTCAAATTGAATGCAGAGGTTATTGACTAAAGTTACTCATCGTGTGTCAAATGAATCAACGAACCGCCGTTTCAAACTTACTATGGCAGATTTAGGCGTACTGGATTTAAATTACGCCTACGGCAATAACTTCTATATGGATCGAAACACTAATCTTTTCAACCAATTCATTTGAAACTTTGACATTATAATGCTTAAACAAACGGGCAGTGGGCGAAGTCAATTCTTTTCACGATGGTCTGATGGGTTAAGGTTGAAAATGCCAGTCAGGTGCAGTATTCTCAATATTTGTTGTCTAAGGTAATACCATCTTTCAAACCATCTATGATTTTCCTAGAATAGCCTTAAAGCAACGAAAAAGGGGAAGGTAAGCTCCAAACAAAAGGCGTGATAATGACATGAATTTGGGCATGAGGAGGGTCGGATACTTAATTTACCCGCAAACTGGGTCGCATTTCAGGGCTGGATAACGTGCTGCAACGTGTTGAGCGATCTCTACGCGATGGGTGTGGTGGACTGCGACAACCTCCTCCTCCTTCTCGGCATCCCCACCGCCATGAGCGTCGAGGAGCGTACCACCATAACTTCCCTCATTATGCAGGGCTTTCAGGTCTGTTCATGCACGTCTTAGTCCCCATGACCCCCATTGTCCCCTTAACATTGTGCTTGACTTATGGAGTGTCGCCATGTTTGCCTTGCATTCGGTCTGTCTGACTGCCCTCTTTTCCGCTTGTTCCAGTGTTCCTATTTGTCTATTTGTCTACCTGTCTATCTGTCTGCAAAAGTACCTCTCTTCTCGTCTAACTCACATCTGGCCCTTTTACTACCCATCCGCTTGTCATACCGGGACCGTTTTTTTTTGACTTTGTATTCATCTGTACTTCTGTGTACATATCAGTATACTTCTTAACCTATCAGACTACTTTTGTATGTCCGACTACATTCCCTTATATTCATCTGCCTGTGTTGCTTTGGCACCTTGGCTGTGGTCTCTGCCCTATATCGCTGGATGTCTACCTCGCTTCGTCCCTGCCAATTTTCGTACCGTTTGCTGCCACTGTCTAATTGACTCTCATATTGAATCACCTTTCCTGTCCGTCTTCCTCTTCAGCCATTCTTCTGTATCTCTGGCCGCTTAGCCTCTAATTTCATCACTTCCTATCTGTCTAAATCTTCATCTCCCTTCATTCCTACCTATGTTTTTATCTGCGTGTGTGTTCACTTTGTCCTATGTCGCTGCTCCTAGTCAATTGCTTGTACTCGTCTGTAAGATCATCTTACCTTCCACCTATCCCTCTGCGCACTTTTACGACCTTTTTTCTGTCTCCCCACCCACTCCCACTTTCTACAACTTTCTCTGTTTGTGCGTGTCTATTTCGGACTGACTATGTTACCAAACCCATTTATCTTTTGATTTTACGTTTATTTTTACCCCCGCCTGCTTATCTATCCATGCCTCTCGTTGTGTATCACTATGTCTAACTCTAATGTTCTGCCTATAGTTTTATACTTTCATCTGAAGCTGATGCCTTGCTTTCTCTGCCCTCAATCTGGCAGCATCCACGACTACGCATTTCCTCCATTTTCTTGCTGCAGGAGTGCGCCCTGAAGGCCGGTACAAGTGTGCGTGGCGGACAGACAACGTACAATCCCTGGGTCCTCATCGGCGGCGCCGCCACCGCCGTCGTCCCTGATTCCGAGTTCATCATGTGAGTCATCGTCTTCGCTGCCACCCCATTGCTAACACGCTTGCTGTCAGTGTCACGTAAGCGTGACTCCCAAACTTTCTTTCCTCCGCTCACACTCAAATATGGAAAGCATTTTTTTAATTTGCTTGTGATACCTCATCGCGCAAAATCTTATCCCAAAGCGATTATTTGGGTTGAAAATGGGAACATAACTGTAGAGCATCCATGGCCCAAGAAAAATACTCATTTGTTACTTTTTGAACAACAGTTGGATTGGTCGTTTCGGTAATGCCAATATTATAGTCAATGCGGATAATCAAACCACCGGCGTGTGATGCTTCATTCTCCCTGAAACCGTGGTAGCGACCACGTTAGCTCCTGATTGGCTTTGCAATCAGTCCGCATTAATGTGGCTTAGAGGAGATGTTTGTGGGGGCTATTTGTAGGCAACTTAATTTACTTAGACTGTTATGGTAGTTTTAACACAATTCTTTGCATAAAATCCGACTCATTACGATATCCATAAGCCTCACGCAAGTCTCGCATCAGTCAGAGCGCCCTCAAGAGGATAACCTTAGCGATACTTTAGCGTTATAGACATGTCCATTAGTAGCTCTCACAACGACACCACGGACACAGAAGTCAGAAGTGCTACTTGGCTGCGTGCGGGGCAGGGAGTGCTCACTGAATGGCAGTCTTTCTTTTGCGGTCTCATCGCTTTTGAAAATGACAATAATTTTGAATTCAGGCTCGAGGGTAAAAATGCCGTCCTGCAGATGAAATTCTTTGCCTAATTGAATAGGAAAACAGTGAACTCGGTGAAACGTGCAAAGTTAACAATACCACTATTTTATTGGTCAGAATAGGTCAGTGGTAGTCATCGTTGTGGCTATTGAACTGTATTGTCGTCATATTCTTCGTAATCGTACGAAATGCTGCGGTCATACATCTCGCATAAATTATTTCATTGTAAGGTATCTATGTGAATAGTAATGCAAATCGACCACACACAACTCCAGTACCCTTTGGGGGGATTCCACGATGGATGCGAAACACGTTGGAACACCTGTCTTAAGGTACGCGATATTGTTTGACCCTGAACGATCTTTTAACGGTGGAACCTGATCCGATGTGAGGTAGCTTGTACTTCATTATGATAAGCAGAACTTGTTTCCTGCGATTGCAACAGGCCGAATCAGGCGGAAGGGGGCAGTGTGTTGGTGCTGACCAAACCGCTGGGTACGCAACTGGCGGTGACAGCGTACAACTGGATGCTGGATCGCACCGACGTGTGGACTGAGAAGTGCACTCCGCGCATCTCCGAGGAGGATATGAGAAGCCTCTACAACGCCGCCACCCTCTCCATGTGTCGTCTCAATCGTAACGGTACGTGCTCTCGTCTACCACTGTTACAACTTTAGTAGCGCCGTCACTATTTGGATCTCCGATAAATTCTCCTACTCATCAGCAGTCAGTCAATTGAATTTGTAGTTTAGTTAATGCGTATTGCTGGCACATTTGCAAAGAATGCTTGTGAGGCTATAACAAGGACGACTCACCTTTTTCGTCACTTTTTGTGATGGAGTTTTCATTGGGATGTGATTTCAGTAGCTAAAATGCACTAGAATAGTGCAAGCTTAAAACACTGTTTCTAGCGGAAATGATTCGTTGACAGTCATAATCCCCCTCCCCATGTGGTTAATTCTCAGGACTGAGCTCACGTAGAGGCCACATCGCAGGAGACTGTTGGACTATTGTGTTCGGGGTCTCTCATTCGCAGATCTTCATTAATAATTTGTGTGTCTTGTTGTGTTAAAAATGCATTTTGCTCCTGACAGCGGCACGACTGATGCACAAGCATGGCGCGCAGGCCTGCACTGATGTGACGGGTTTTGGGGTGCTTGGGCACGCGCGCAACCTGGCGGCGGTGCAGACGGCGGCCGTGACATTCGAGATAAACCGACTGCCCTGTCTGGCCGGCGCGTACTACCTGTCCAAGGCTCTGGCTTCTCGTCATCACCTTGATACCGCACTGACTCCAGAGACCTCCGGTAAGTCCATTTCTATCTTCGCTTTAGCTGCTTTTCTAAGCTGTTTCAGATTTCAGAGGATGCAAATACGGTTAATCTAAGCATTTGCTTGCAGGAGTGGTGACTTCTGTCATGTAGCTGTGGTTGAGTGACCTTCCCCTCACATTGGCGCTTTTGAGTCGATTTGAATGTAAAAGGGTGAATGGTATGGTTCAATTTACGTTCATGACTGCATCAACTATATTAGGGTGATCATAATTTTCGTATTTACTGGATCTAATGGACCTATTT
Organism: Echinococcus granulosus; assembly: GCF_000524195.1. Lineage (NCBI taxonomy): Eukaryota > Metazoa > Platyhelminthes > Cestoda > Cyclophyllidea > Taeniidae > Echinococcus > Echinococcus granulosus. The sequence goes on along the minus strand of NW_020170406.1, from coordinate 823,764 downwards.
CCCCTCCTCACCAACTCCAATTCAGAGTCGATTTTGAGGTTAGTTTGTAGAAATGCGGGTGGCTTTGAGTGGTTGTTTGTGAGAATAATGGGTATGTGTAAATGAGCCGCAGTAAGAACTCGTCACTCTCCTGATGTGATTGGTCAAGCTTTTGGTATTTTCTGATAATCGTTCGTTTCATGTAAGGTGGTGCGGACAGAGTGCTGAACTTCAACACAGTGGAACATACGACAAAGTTCAGTAGAATCTTTTAGTTGTTGGGCAGGAGTTGGATTGATCAGCACGGTAATGCAAATGTCGTTGTCGCATGTGACCAGTAAAACTTGATGACGCTTTGGTGGCGATCGTCGTAATCAGCGTTGTGTTATGAGAAGGCGAAGCAGAAAATGAAATTTGAGGGAAAAGTGTGCTCTGCCTTCTAGGTGGTTTGCTAATTGCGATGCCAGAGAAGAACGCGGAGGCGTATTGTCGAGATCTCTTCGAGGTGGATGGCACGCCATCGTGGATTGTCGGTCAGGTTAGCGCAGCGGCCACACCAGCGGAGGCTAGAACCGCACGGCTCTCGGCTAATGTGGAGATCGTCGAAGTGCCGCACGAAACCGTTGTTCTGAAATGAGCATCTTCCCATCCTTCTCCATTCCCTTCACATATCACTTTCTTTGTAGCTGTGATGTTGGTTATTCCCAATGGGTGATTTCCGATGGCCCCCATATGACGCTGGCACACCAAAGTTGGCTCCCTTCGGCCGACATGTGTTTGGCTGATAGTTGGGGTGTGAAATCCACCATTTTTGTAAAACCGTCAGTAGTGAATGCTTGTCTTCCCATCTATCTCTTGATGTGTTAACTTGTAGATGTTTGTTGTGGGAGTGCGTTTTGGTCAGTCTGGTGAGGAGGGGGTGGCGCGGCCCGATTTGGCGTTTCCTTTGTAGTTGTTCGTGCTGCTACCCAGTGAAAGTCACGGTGAAGTGTTGTGAAGTCGTGTGGAACAGGAATGTGGCACAGTGGCCAGGTTGAAGTTCATGGCGTAAAGCATCGAATGAAGTTGGGGTGTGGGAGGGAGGGCGGGCGGGGTGATGTAACAAAAAATAAGGTGGGTGGTGGGATGACCTCTCGCTCAAGTCTAAAATGGTTGGCAATATCTCTTAAAACAGCGCTAAATCTTCCCACCTTAAACGCCATGCAATTTTGGAAAGTTGGAATTAGTATTAATGTGGACTTTAGTCTAGTTAGTTTGTCCTGTGAGCATAACTTCATTTGCATTGCCACGTAGGTCTTAAAAATTTCTAACTCAATTACGTTTTGACGATTTTATATAAAGTTTGGTTTGTAAAAAGTAAAAAATCCAGGACACTTTTGTTTGAATTGTTCAACTGCACAATCGTGAGGTTGAACAAGCGTAGAGCCATCCTTTAAAAGCCAATTTTAGAACATACATAAAGTGGGTCAAAGGCATTATGATTTCATTAGATGAAAGTATTTATGGGTGGCAAAATACTGCCTTGCATTTTTGAAGTGTGTAAAACTGGGCCTTTGAAAAATGTATAGTCGCATTATGACATTAGTTTGGAACTCTCAAGATGCAAGTTTTGAAAAGTTTTTTCATTCAAGGGCGTTCGTGGAGCGTCATAAACGTATTTTACATTTTAGTTTGACGAAGGAACTTAATATGAAATGGCTTCTAGAACTGCTACCAAGGAGCGTGTTCTTCATTTTTCTCTTTGATCTACTTGGCTGTAAGTGACGATAAAATTTTCCTGTTCTAGTTTATCAGCATAGCAAGCGTTGATAATCCTTAGCTTAGATTAATGCAGTGTATTATTTCGACTTTGATGTTTTCGCCTATTCTGCTTCCATTCTTACGCATTTTGTTTTGACAATAGCAATTTTCCTTAAGTACTCTTTTTCATGCTCGCAAAATGAAATTTAGCGTTTTTATCGCTAACAGTCACAACGGCATTTGTTCATGGGGTCTTGACAAAGCTAAAACTTTGCTGTGTTGTTCTTTAATAGATTTAAGAGATTGGGGGACGCTCGCGATGAAACCGTAAGTGTACCCTTACAACTTATATTTCGTTCTTTTTAAGAGTGACTATAGCCTTGGATATATACAGATTTGATGGTAGTATGCGTCAACGCATTCAAGTCATTACATTTTGCACTAATAAAAGATGTCAATGTTGATTACTTAGCAACTGAATTATGCTCTTTCATATTTCCAGCCCAAACGCAAACGAAGTTAGGTTACCTAAAACACAATTTGTACTCATTTCTCTGTAGCCGCTACTCATGCTACGATCTACACCTTTTTATTTTATGGCAAATTTGATGCTGCGTGTAAGGATGGGCACTGATTTGATCTTTCGACCTAAAATGTCATTATGCACAAAATATTTCACAAAAAAGGTGAAGTGACTGGAGGCGGTATAAAACAGACTAAAACCGTTCCGTAATTATGACAGCAGTGATCATGTATTCTGAACAAGAGAAGGATCATTCCACAGAAGTGGTCGATAATACCGTGACTGTACTTCCTATCTAACAACTATGAGAGGCATAAATTTATCGTTGAGATATAAAAATGTTCTAAACTCCATGGGTTCAAAAAAGCGATACTCGCAATTTAATGGGCACGCACCTTTGGTAACTGTGCAATTTGAAGTAAACACGCGATACACATACAGTTGCAACAGACGCATTGATTGCGGGCACTCCAACTTGACGCGTTTCAAGCACGTAGACGTAGTTTAGTATTAACGTGCACATGCACTATCACAGCCAATCGGACAAACACGCAAACAAATGGGTTTCCAGGTTGGGTTCTTATGACAGGACTGCTCGTTCAAGCTATCAGAAGGCCATGGGGTTGTGCGCATTCCTATTTTATGTCCACATTGATATCTGACGCTGCTGAAGAGCACAATAATCTAGTTGGCAGACTTGACATTTCTTGCACTTCATTCTTGCCTATCTCACAGGAGATTGAGGAGGAAATCAAGCGTCAAGGATCAGGGTCTGCATTGATTTAATATGACAGCAAAAAGAGCAATGCCAAACTGTTTGAGATGGTTAATGTTCTTAAACAGATTAATGCATCAATATTTTTAATGGAGCAACAGCCTAAATCCATTTCATGGGCTTAAACCAAGACCAACCTATTTACGACAAACGAATTTTATGATACCACTCATCCATATATGCCATCTCACATAAGTGTAGCTTCGAGCTCAGATAGTAAGGTCTGGAAGATCGGAGTATGTGAGGCAGATGGCAAGAGCGATGGACATCAATGTGGGTTAAAAATGCTCCAAAAAAGTCAGTATCTTGGCACCACTTTTTCTTTGATAACATGCATCATACGGCAGTATTATAAACCAGATAGCACCCGAGTAATTGTGATTCTGTGGATCCAATCTTGATTAAAAGTAAACAAGTTAGCGCATGTCAAAATTTTTGAAAGTATTTTTGCAATGTTCCAAATGAATTCTACCTCGTTGTTATGGAGAATATGTTATGCAAACTGTCGTTTATCGCACAGTGCCATGTTTTTTCCTAGTAAATGCAAATTGCACCTCATTTGGAGAAGCAAGGCAATGTGAGACTACGTTTTGAGACCTGGAAATAGGAAGTCACGTTAACAAATCAAGATGCGAAAGGCTTAATTCAAATGAAAATGCGATCGTTTTCCATTCATTGAAGTACAATATGTGCTTTGTTGGCAATATTCTCACTTATCTGTCTGTTTGCATGTTTGAGGGATGTGTTAAAACACTATGATGGATAGTTTTTGACCACATTAAAATGCAATCGTTGCTTGGTCATTTAAGCATGTTATGTGCTTTGCCAGCGGTATTTCTATTTATTTATTAGCTTCTAAATATGTTAACTGAATTGAGGTCTGATTTAAACTGCTCAAAGAATGCTGCCTAGGAATGTAGACGAGTTGGTTACGAAATGAGGTATTTCAAGTTAAAATAAGATTGCAAGCCGATTGTTCTGACTCATTCCTTTCGTTTTAAAGTGCAAAAAATATGGAAGTTATTACAAATGGTTGGTTCATAATAACTGCAAAAGTTAACTACTTTTGCTTTGAAAGTAGAAGCGAGTTAGATACAGCAATGGGATTTAATGTCACTTTTGATCATTTTTTATTACAGAGACATCAAAGGGGAGGTATCAGGTAAACGACACATCAATAAAGCCTCTCAGATATGCAACGATCAGTTTTTGATTTAAAGTAAATAATTTGAGGCTTGTCCATCCCCCTACAGCATCAGGAGGTTTGCATGCAGAGGTGCAGAAAAATAATAGCCTGCTTGTCTTTTGGCATGATCCTCCAAAAATAGACGCCGCGAATTTCCTGATCAAAGTTTGGGAGACCCAGTTACCCTCCAATATGTTGTACGAGTATGTCCCGGCCTCGAACTCCATAGGATTACTTTTTAAAAATCTGAAGGCCTACACAAATTACTCCGTCACAGTAACCGACTATCAATCGGGCGAATGGGTTGCCCTGGCCGCTGTGAGCAACCACACATTCCCTGAACGTAAGATTTACAAGAATCTGATAGATGAGTCTATGCAAGTTATATAACACTAAAAAAAATTATTTCTTAGAACCAGATGCTCCCTCATTCAGTGGGAGCACAGCGGACACTCTAGTCGTCACAATTCCACAAAATTGGCCTAATTTTTTCTACACAGCTGAGGTGCTTACTGCGGAATCAGACTCGCTTCCAAGTTGGCGCGCTGTTGCCCGTAATGCAACAGCAAATGCATGCAGGTTTGAGGGTCTTCGAGCGAACACTGGCTACCGAATTACTCTACAAAATTGTTCTCAAACGAATCCACTCCTTTGCAGCCAAAAATCCAATGAATCCCATATATTTTACACCAAACCCAAGGGTGAGTGTGGTTTTTTGGTTGTGAAATCCAGTTGGTTAGCCTTTTAAGGAAAGGCGGTACAAAAAAGTAATAAAGTTATTCGGAGACTTTGTGCTTTATATCCATCGCAGGACTTACCACCTCGGCGGCGATACATTGAGCGGTGAGCAAGCATCGATAGCATTCATCAAAATGCCAAACAATGACTCTAATTCATAAATATGTGTAACAGTGTGAGGCAATGAACACAGTTTGTTATAAGGGAAAGGATGAAATTTGTGTTTTCCCACCAAGGCTTAAAATCAAACTAGGTTTGATACAAGGATGAAACACTTGGTAGAAGTGGTGGAATGTGATTAAATAGTGTCAACATTCCGAGAAGGGCCAGATGTCTGAGATGCAGTGCTGAAATTAAGCCACTATCAGTCATTCCAGTGGATGAAATTACAGTGAGCAGAATGCCTGAATGATGTGCAACATTTCGTGCAACGAAGCTGTGTAAGTGACAAAATCTTCTGTGCGATTTAGGGTGTCGTGAAATCTGCCACGAGTATTAAAGGCTATGCAGATTTGGAGCACGTAGGAGAAGATGACGTGTATACACGCTGTGTTATCAAGGTGTGCCATCTTGAATACGACATTAGAGCGGGAGTGCATTGGATTGGACTGGAAGCGACTGTTCTGGACTAGAGTGGAATAAAATGGAGTGAAATAGAATGGAATGGCCTACTTACGACATGAGCAGTAGTTATCACGAGTAGTAAATAGACTCACTCTCTACTACTATTCACCCCAAGTCTAGAGAATCCAAATGCTTTAATTTGGATTGTACACTTAAGACTTGCCAAGATGAAATCACATTATCTTGTATTTCCCAGAAAGTTTCCATTTTATGAGAGCGCTCCTCCTAATTTCAGAGTCAAGTAGTCTTAGTCTCACCAATGTGACTAGCCGGAGCATTGGTGGGAATTGAATGCATCCTGAGCCCAACACAGAACACATTTTGAAGTACACGGTCACCGTTTAGTCTCAAGGCATCCATAACAAATCTAAAACTACTCACTTTCGAGCAATCACTTCATTCTTGAATATCTAGAGCTAACCACCTTGTACACTGTTCACGTTATCGCTTGTGCTCGTGGACGCTCCCTGAAGGCTCATTCGCATAGCACTTTCTCAACATGCATCAATTACAAGGTTCATTCAGCTTCTTTCAATTAACACCTTGCCTGTGAACCTACATCAACCTGTTCTGTCCCTATAAGTTTTTCTACCTTCTCAAGGCGTACTCCGAATTGGAATGCGAGTGAGTGAGAAGGGTCAGCAACACAGTAGTAACTAAAAATCACAGTGCAAGAAATACATGCAGGAAACGGCGTATTTCTTTGTAAGATTCACTTGATAATGACAGGAAGAACGAGTCTACCTAAATGATCTAAGTTGAATGTAGAAAAAACTAGAGTGAGAAGGACAAAACAAATGCTCTCCTGTTTTGTAACTCCTCAAACAGAAAAAAGAATTTGGTAAATGAGATAAAGCTCAGTAGATCTTTGTTCTTATTAAGGAATAAAAAGCATTTTAGAGGCAAGGACAGAGAACATATACATTGATATAGATATTGTGAAAAAATTAAATGTATTAAAGTCATTTTTATTATAGTGTTGCAATATATTTGCTTCTCCCATGCATTTTAAAACTACTTTGTATGAGGAACAGTAATAATTTCATCAGGGGACGTTATAAAATGAAGCTTCTTAAGAGTTTACTCATAGAGGATTAAAAGTGACTAGATAATATCAAGTTAGGACAAATCTTGCCATTATATTACAAATCAGACGATTGTGTGTTTCCTAACACATTCTCATATTTTAGAGCACTTCTCTCTAC
>NW_020170406.1:814911-816894 GCF_000524195.1 Echinococcus granulosus | reverse complement strand
GAATGCATAATCTAGCTTTGAATACTTTGAGGTCGTTTGTCGTATTGTGTTAAACATGTGTCCGAATTTTCGTCTCTCGAATTCCTTGTCATCATTATCATCAGCATAACGTAGCCCAAGAATTCTGCATGCAGTGTTCGCAAGAGATCTTGAAGATTGCAGTCTTTGCTTTAAAAATTTGCCCAATTTGCAAAAATTTGACTGTAGATAATTAAACCTCTTATCTCCTTACATCGATCAAGAAAGAGACATATACTGATAAAGATGCCATCTTTTTTGGTTCTACAGCTTTAGCTTCTGTATGAATTGCTAAATGAGACTCTCCTGACTTCCAGTCTGCTAGATTCGAGGCAGATAAACAAGATAGGATTCATGTGCGAGTTAGAAAGGAGAATGAAGGCATCGGCAAATCTGTGCTGTAGATTTGAAACCAAAGGTCGCGTTGTAAATCAAGTAACTAAATGCAGATAGCTCTGTGACTAACTCAGTGCTTGAGAATTGTACCCAGATCTTCGAATGGTCATATCATTTTTGGTTCTCATTCTTCACTTCATTGCAATATCATAATGCGAATGTTGCCTTGACAGTGAAACATTCATTGCATACAACTGCAATAACAACGGCAATGTATCGCCGGGACCACAAAAGGGGTGGAATAACGACGATGCAACAGGACAAATTATAGAATCTAATAACAACCAGGCAGCAGACTTAAATGCAATCTAATTCATTATGTCTAATTCTGACACTTTAAAATGCTAATCATCATGAATGTGGTAAACTGGAGCATATCCAGTCCATTGGCTGTAACTCAAAATCCAGCATGACAAAGGCAAGACTCTCAGATCTAGCTTGAATCCTCTAGCGTTCACAAATAATGCAGTTATTGCGTCGAATACATTACGCTCAATTGTCTGACCCGCAGTAAGTATGAATACTGCCTCACCGTTGATAAAACAGCATTGATTACACCAATTTCTTTCACTTTCTTAAGCACCTTGAAACCGCTGGCAAAATTCACACTTGGATAAATCCGAATCAAATCTGGATGTTGTTAAGCAGAATTAGAGAGAACAGGAGTAGTGATAGAAATAGGCAGCACGGCTTTAACCACCTTGTACAGCAGGTTGTTAAGACACCACATATCTGTTCCGTCTTTCCAATTGCAGATCCACCGCCACTAGCCATCACTAATCGCACTGAATCCTCCTTGGTTTTCCATTTCACGCCCTATGAAGGAGACCATTCACACTTCAATTACACACTAAAAGTAGAGGGTAGGAAGGAGGAAATTGTGTGTGATGCTGCGAAAGGAAGCTGCCATGTGAGTAAGATGCCGGCGAACAGTAGAATAGAAGCGTCCTTCGTGACTTGCTGCCAGCATCATCTTTGCAGTATGCAGTCGAATGAAGTGGCTTTTACTAAACCCGCAAGTAAGTTTGACCATTTCAATTTAGGCAGTAGCACTTTACATTGAATTTCACTGGTTTTCATTTCCATGGGTGAAAGTGCGGTGCGCGGAATATCTAATTGACGTAACATATTATTGTGGAAAAAAGTGTACTGGAGATGAGTACTTTGGTAGGACGCTTATAATATAACAGTCAGTTGCGAAACTTCCAATATTGTAAAATGTTAGGGCACATTGAGCGCGGCTTTGCATTCAAGTGCTAACTGCCCTCGTTGTCTGATGGCTGAGAGAAAGATCTTTACAATGGAGTGCACTAGAATGGCCTGGACTCAATAGTATCCGATCAGAGTGGATAGGGTTGGAGTGAAGTGGTACACGGTAGTCCACACGCAGTATGTGCGACGGCTGATTTGATCAATTATCCAACTCAAATTCCACCGCTTTTAATCCCTCAAAGCTATTAAACCCTACAGTTCCTCATTTGGCCAAAACGCTACAAACCATAACATGACAAAATCACATTGTTATCTGTTAACTACCCCGTTTACATATTCCGGAGCACTTCTCCCTAT
>NW_020170406.1:812459-814811 GCF_000524195.1 Echinococcus granulosus | reverse complement strand
AAATGCATAATCCAGCTTTTATCATGGTGTGATCTTTTTCGCATTGCGTTAGATAAGGATCTAGGTTTGTACGTCTCGCATCCTCTAGCATCAATAAGTAAATAATCCTTTACTGGGTGCAGCGCAGCTCAAAATTGCCCAATAGAGTACTGTTTCCTTACTTGCTTGAACAATCCTGTATGCACATGTAATCCTAAAGTTTACCTTAAGACAAATTGTGAGTGGAGAAGCAAACGTCTCATCCCTTTACGGTGGTCCAGGAAAGGACTTATACACTAACGGGTAATTCGCCATTTTTAGAGTCAAGAGTTCAACTTCCGTATGAAAGCCTGAAGATGACTTTGTTGACTTTTCTAGTCTGCAAGCTTAAAGACAGCCGACGCGCTGGTTGCCGTGTGCAAGTGAGGAAGGAGAACCACGTCATCAGTAGCTCCATGCTTTAAGTTCAGAATCGAGTATCTCGCCATCGAAATTCAGAATATGGAGTGGTTGACTTAGTACCGAAAGAACGTTTCCACATCTGCAGAAGAATTTGCCAACTCTAGAATTTATTCTTTACACCGTTCCAACGATGTGTAGGCAAAATTAGAATGGAGGGGCTTTAGTGACAGTTGAACCATCGAATACATGCAATAACAGCAACAGAAGCAAAAGCGCAGCGGTGCATCAAGGCATAGTACAGGACCTAGTAACATCTAGAGAGCAGATTTGAATGTTACAGAGGAAGAAAACAGCTGCAGATCCTGCAGCTAGTGCATTTTTCCTCAACGCTAATGCCTTGAAATGCACAGTGTTGGTTGAGTTAGGCAATGGCATATTTAGCTCATTTATTGCAGCTAAAAGATCTGCATTGCAAAAATGGAACACTCAGGTCTAAAATCAACCTCTTCACACCCACTGCTACTTCGTTATTACATCCAGTGCATAGCATCTAATAGTCCGACCAACAGCGCTTGTAAACACTGCCTCATCATTGTCACTAGCAACAGCAAACGCATCAATCCACTTAATTTTCTTTTTCACTGTAAAACTCTCGGTGAATTTACATGCTTAGCCTGATTGAAATTGAAGCTGGATTTTGTTAACCACGATTACAACTTTATGCCACTAGCATTAAAAAGCAGATATGGCGAAAGGAAGTAGACATCGTGACATTTACTGCAGATTTCCAGTGGGGTATCAGTATGCTAAGTATCTCTTTTGGATTGATGTCACAGAACTGCTCCCCGTACCTTCTCACTTGTAGACCCACTGCCATTAACCATCGCGGATCGCACTGCATCTTCCATGGTTTTCCGTTTCACGCCTTATGGAGGAGATCGTGAACACTTCAATTATACACTAATGTTAAAAGGCAGGGAAGAGAAATTTGCGTGTGATGCCACGAAGGGGAGACGTCAAGTGACTGGTTTACCTGCAAACAGTAAAATAGAAGCGTCCCTCCTGACTTGCTGCAAACACAATCTTTGCAGCTTGCAATCCAATCGAGTAGCCTTTACTAAACCCTCGCGTGAGTTTGACTGTGTTTATTTAAGCAGCACTGCACACTGTAAGTAATCAGCGGAATACCTAGGTGACACATGATATTACTGTGCAACGACATTTTTCAGGAGACAAATTCTTTGGTACAACGGTCATCATGCAAACATCTGTCACAAACCTTTGAGGCTACAAGCAGTGAGGATAAGTAGGGCACGGTTTTGTACATGTGTGCCAGCTTCTGCTGCAGTATGTCAATTTGAACAGCTCCGGATGGAATGGAGTAGATTGGATTAGAGTAGACTTAATTGCCCTTAATAAGAAATGTGCATTAAAATATCCCAGTTCAGCTTCAAAAGGAAACGCATAGCTCAACTAAACCACATCGCCGTAGAGTTTTCGACATGTTTTTGCGTGCCAAATGCGTTCCTTCTACTTTCAGATCCACGTAGTCTAGTCCTCTCCAGTATCACTAGCAACAGCATTCGCGCATATTGGATGGCTCCTGAGCCCAACACAGAACCCATCTCCAAGTACCGTGTCACCGTCACGTCTTACGGCGTCCGCGAAAAATCTAAAACCTCCTTAACTTCGAGCAATCAGTACACCATCAGTGAACTACGACCGACCACGTTGTACAGAGTCAGCGTCACCGCTTGTGCTCGTAATGACGATTGTGGATTGCCTGCTGAAGCCACTACTTGGACGCTTCCTCAAGGTACACTCATATTGCACTTTACATCAAGGTATCGTCTGAGAGGTGTGTCCACCACCTTCGATGAAATGCATCACTTTTACGCTTTAAGCATTCAGTTCCACCCATCTAGTGCTTTTATACTTGGCACGAAGTAAGTTGAAATGAAACGAATGTGC
>NW_020170406.1:808845-812359 GCF_000524195.1 Echinococcus granulosus | reverse complement strand
GTGCATGTTTTATCGCATTACCATTACTACCTCCTAGGTATTCTCTCTACCCATTTTGGCTTTATGTTGTATTGAGCATGGATCGGGATTTAAGTCCCACGTATTCCGCAGTAACAATGTGCAAGAACTTTTTGCATTCAGGGTACAGCACCTCCATATGCTTAGCTTGTAAGACTCCATTGACTTTTCTAGTTTGTGAGCTTCGAGGTAGCTAACACGCTAAGTGTCATCTACAAGTAATGAAGAAAAACCAAGTTATTGGTGACCTCTGAGAATCTAATGTCTTGTCGCCACTGGATGACTGACTGAGTAGTAGATACCTGTCCTCACATCTGCAGAATAGTTTCAATAATTCTGGATCCCATTCTTCACTGCATTGCAGCGCCACATGAAAATATTGCTGCATTGATTTCATTCAACAGTAGTAATGGCAACAATGACGAAGTACTATGGTCAAAAGAGAAGTGCGAGCATAAAGATGTAATTAACAAAATACCGCACCTGGTGACAACTCGGTAGCTGGTCTGCAGGACATGGGCAAATGAAACCCTTGCAGACACTGTGAGTCATGGCGTTCTTCTCCAATCTTATGAGTTCGAAAAGCCAAGTGTCATTATTGAAGCAGCCTGGAGCACATCCAGTCCATTTGCTAAAACGAAAAGACCAGCAAGACAAATTGAATCCCTCAGGTCTGGCTTTTACCGCCTCGCTCTCACTGCTACTTCCTTTATTATATCCAGTGCATAGCACCCTATTACTTGACCAACAGCACGTGCCATCACTCCTTCATTATTAAAACAGGCAGCATTAAATACATCATTTTTTGTGCCTTTCTTAATCACCTTTTATCCGCTGGTGATATAACCTGCCTAGCGAGACCGAAATCGACAGAGAATTCGGTTAGGTGCGATTAGTGCCCCATTCCAGTGATGTGGAAAGACAAGGGTGGTGAGGAGAAACGGTCATCGTGGCATTCACTACGTATTTCCAGAGGATTATCGAAATGTCCCGTAGTTGTTTTGATTGCCATTACAAAAGCGCATTTTGCATCTTTTCCTTTGCAGATCCATTACCCTTCACCATCGCTGATCGTACTGCAACTTCCTTAGATTTTCATTTCACGCCTTATGGAGGAGATCGTGAACACTTCAATTATACACTAATGTTAAAAGGCAGGGAAGAGAAATTTGCGTGTGATGCCACGAAGGCAAGATGCCAAGTGAATGGGTTGCCGGCAAACAGTAAAATAGAAGCGTCCCTCGTGACTTGCTGCAAGCATCGCCTTTGCAGTTTGCAGTCAGATCTAGTGGCCTTCACTAAACCCTTGCGTGAGTTAACTCTTCTCATTTATGCTACTCTTCGTATTGAATTCCGACATCGGTGCCATTTTACAAAGAATTTTGGTCTAAAATAGAATGGTTAAGCATAATAAACAACACAAAATGTGTGCACTTTGCTGCTTTCCGACATTTCTTCTCTTTTGTAATTTACTACGACAAATCTCTGTATCGTCGACTTGTCCTTCAAGACGTCTCAATTTCTTTGCCTGTTCTTCGACAACTTTTTCTGTGCTGAATTTGCGCATGTTAGCCTATCCACGACATATATGTTCTCTCCATTAATTTCGAAGTGTTACGCAGTAGACAAATTTGAAGTTGTTCGTTGCTCTCCTTTTCTCCAAAGACGTTAAGACATGCCTATCTGGAGGGATTGAGAGGCCAGCAATATAAGTAGCATGAGCCGAACCCTGATCCATATATCAAAAGACAATTCCTTCTGCTACATCGCAGTACAGTACAATTTCATAGGGTACCGATATCACAACCTTGGTCAGACTTCGGCAACAGGCAAAGCCCATTGTAGGAAACAATAAGTACATATGATGCAAGAAAAGATGTGGATTTCACTTTCTAAGGGATCCTTTTTTAGTATTTGTTTCCTTTTCACCTATAAATGAGTTATTGCAAGGACATTGAAGCTCCTCACATTTACCACACAAAAATTTCAGATAACTGGGTGAAGGATTACATGCTAAAGTTGGTCTTGTTTCAGCTCCCCTAGATTTGCAGATGGGTAGTCCCACAGACACCACGATCTACGCATCATGGAATAGCCCCCAACCTACCACAGAGCCAATTACAGGCTATCGAGCAGTGGCTGTGGACACTCTGGGAGGAGAGACTAGCTGCACACCCTCCAGGGTCAGTAAGGCACGTCTGCACTGTACATTTAGGCATCTCTCGCCCTGTATGCCCTATCATATCTCAGTACAGACTTGCGCTCGTGATGATGACTGTAGTTTGAAGACAACAGGGAAGGAGAATACTCTGCCTGGAAGTAAGTGCATCGTGATTTAGACACTTCCGTTTTTACCGATATTTTGGTGATGATTCGCCCCACGTTAGATCCGTCACGTTCAGAAGGATAGTGTCTTCCTGATTAGGATGAATAATATCATGATATCAATACATCTGTGACAATCTTTTGTGATAGTTAGCATGAGGGATGAAACAATTGGTACTGCCGCACGCATAATTACTTAAGAGTTGCTTCTTCCAACACCAAGTTGTCACCGGCTCTCATGGCGTCACATGATTTCATTATCACACTCTACCTGCAATAGATAGGTGGGAAGAAAAGGCTTTTATTTCTGGGTGCATAAATTTCTTTGAAAATAGGGAAAGTTGAAGGATAGAATGCAGAGAAGCTTCCTGAAGTTATTTCACCTTGCAATAAAAGTATTTGGTGTGTTTGCATTAGATGAATTATACTATTTTGGCCTTTTCAAGCTGTCTCCGGTTTCCAAATGCAGCAGAGGACATCAACCAACATGAGTTTCACCTGGACACCGCAATCCATGGAGGCTTGTGCATTGGATAATATAACAGTTACGGTTCAAGGGCAGAAAACCAACTCTATAGTCAGCCATTGCTCGGTTAAGCAACTGGAGGCAGCAAACAATTGCACAGTCACAGGACTGGTGCCCAACACTGCCTACATCGCCTATGCTGTCGCCTGCTCCGCCACCACCCACAACTGCGCCTATAAAACTATCGACATTGAGGTCGAAACACTTCCGGGTGGTGAGTTAAATATGGCTTGTCTACGACAGCGAATCCTCCATTATTATCTTTTGTTGTCATCAAAGTGTTTTGGGCAGTGTTGCAAGACAAAGAAACGCATGCCAATCATTCCCACAAAGGGATAAAACAAAATTATTTTGCATTTAGCATTTGTAGAGAAACAAAAGGGAAGCTGATTGTACAAATACATTAGAGGGTAGAATTATCGTGAGTCGGTCAGTCAGTCAAGGGCACTCTGGGTCTTTAAATAGAGGAATAGCCTGATAAAGGTGTTATATTGTGACGATAAAGTTGCCAGTAGTGAAATTTTCACTAGAGTACAGAATCACAGTCGGCCAATGTTGGTCTGTTGGCGACATTCAATCTAGCCGACTGAGCCTCCCATCACTGTGCTTTGTCGTGTCGTGCCGTGTTGCAGTATGCCACCATTC
>NW_020170406.1:805854-808745 GCF_000524195.1 Echinococcus granulosus | reverse complement strand
CTCTGCGGCATCTTGATGAATGATGTCCGGACAGATGCAAGTCGTGTTCGTGGGCCTTTATTGTGTACTGGAAGGCACACCACAGGCTGTGCCACCACAGTCACAGTTAATGCTTTGGCAACTTTTTTGAATCAAAAGTCAGTGCATGACTTGGATGCACTGCATTGATCCTCTCCCCAACTCGTCTACAGTAGTACCTTCCCTTCTTTCCAGTGCCTTTGCAGATCAACATAAGCGAAGTTGCAGCTCGTAGTGTGGTCTTGAAATGGAGTCAACCCAGCGGACGACAAGATGGGCTGAGTGGTTTCCTGGTTCGAGTATATGAGAGGTCGCAGGATGGACGAAGGTCTCACGGCCACTCCGTTTCCAACTGCACCACCACTGTGGTCGACGTAGTTGATGATGTAAACATCTGTCGTGTGGACGACCTTCAACCCTCCACGAATTACAGCATCACTGCGACAACCTTCAAGAGACATCCGAGAGATGGGATCATCTATGGAGATGAGTCAGAGGCAATTGATTTTACCACGTGTAGGTCACATCCCGCTCTCTAATCACCTGCAATAATTATAGTTGATAAACTTAGGCATTGTTTCTACTAAATGCTCCACGCATGATTGATTGACCTTTGCCTTGCCTATCCTTCAGGCCATCCGCTTCCTATAATGGCAGTGACAGTCAGTCTCCTGTTTGTAATTGTGATTGGCCTTCTTTTTGCTGCATTTCTGTTTCGACATCAACTTCGAAAACTAGCCAGTCGGCTGAAAGAGAAGGATAATACAACTGACATGTCGCAGCCGTGAGTGCACTTTGTAGCCGGTTGCTCATGCTATACCATACTGCAGCATTTCTATGCAACATTCATTGAATTGCAAATCCGTAGGATTTGAACTGACTCACTACTTTGTTTTGTCGATGACACTAACTTTTGGTGAAAGAGGGTCACTTTATGCCTTCAATCTCACCTTTTTTGAAACAAGTACCACGCCAATCACTTTAGTCAATTAATCTCAACAGAACGTAATGGGTAGGTGAAGTAGCTGATTGAATTTTGACCTTGTGTGCTAGCTTCCCGTAGGGTTAAATTTTGAAGACTTGCTTTCATGTGCCAGGACCACGTAATCCATTGATTTGTGGCAGGTAACTTCAAGAAAATTTTCCTTATGTATTTCGACATTTTAGGAATTGGTGGACAATGGAACAAATTCCAAGGTATACTTTACAATATTAACTTTATCCCTTGAATATGGTAGTACATTCGTGAGACTGGGAAATTCGTTCCAGTGGCAAACTAACAGAATTCTGAAGAAAACTTGGTCTTAAAGCTGCTCTTATGCATCTAGAGTAAACCACCGCCTTTAATTCTAATTTTTATTATAATCATACTCATATATCTCAAATTATTAAAGGCAACTTTGCTCTCATTTAAAGCGGATCCTTCACAATTGAGTACCACCGACCATTCAGTCTGCAGTACCTGTCCCAAGTGTAAGTTGAACTCTGGCTAAACCTTACACTTTAACTATAGTAACAACAAATCTTAGAAAAATCCGGCAGACTGTTATAGCTCGCCCCGTTCATCCTACTTTTTATCAATTGTTAACTCAAACCCAATTGTTTTGAATTGCAAAGCCCGGCACCAGTGGCGTCCCAGCAACTTGACGCTTGCATTGAGTCCCTCGATTCGAACAAACAATTTATTCCGCACTTTATGGTAAAGTATTTTGTGGATGTTGCAGTAACAGTTCAAAGCTTGCTTTTCTTTGACTTGACATTGCACATTTTCAGACTGTACACTAGCCAATTGTCAGTTGTCACTTTTCACTCATTTAAGGCACCTTTCTGCGTTTACCTAATTAAAATAGCCATATTTCTGTGGAATCCACACTGACGCCAGTATTGTGTCTCTTGATTCAAATAAACAGTTTATCCCTCACTTTATGGTAAGGCATTTGTCACGCAATATTCTGTTTTCAACTAAATATCATAGCCATAATTTTGCAGAATTCCATGACCCAGAAACCCACATTGACATTTGATTCTTTGTGGCACTTCTATATGACCGAGTCAGTAATCGAAGGAGAAACTGTATAGCGAAATTAAGCTTTGTTGAATTTGTACAATTGCTTATGTTGCTGCCCATTTCACTTTCAAGTTGCTGAAGAAGATTGCAGTGACGGGGGTTGAGAATGAGTTTCACCTGACGAAAAATGCGGGACTGCAACGGAGGGAACTCAATCGCTACATTGATATGCTTCCATGTGCGTTGAATGGCCACTTTTATAAGCATCCCGAAAAGTGCCAAAGTGAAAAGCCGTTTCACTGCATCTGTTTTAGATGATCAATCAATTGTTATCTTGGGAAGGCGGTGGCCAAGAATTTTGGACGATCCCGAGCCCAAAATCACCGTAAGTTGCGATCGGTCACCCATCAAAATGGTTGCCTTTCTCCATGCTTAAATTTGCTTAAAAGACTGTTGGCTTAATAGTAGAACATGCGACTCTTTGCCTACAAATGCCGAGTTAAGTTGGACTAACAAATTTGCATTCCGCTACCGTTATCGCATGTATGAATCACTCCATTTTACTTAGCGAAGCTGTTCGTTGCGACAGTGTGACACAAGGTGCTGAACATCATATGACAACCGCTTGCAACAAACCATGCCATGGACTGGGTGCTTCTTGCTATAACAACAATATGGTCTTAATACTTTCCTGAGCGGCACAGAATTACGTGTATTTAGCTCTTGTGAGGGAGTTTCATTGTTCAGTTCGGTGGTACAGCTCTTGATCCCGAACTAAAACAGCAAAGCACCTGGGGTGTAACGATCGGTCTTCCTCTGAGACACTAACAAGGAACAGGTCAATGAGCTGCAAGTGATGAGTTTT
>NW_020170406.1:800514-805754 GCF_000524195.1 Echinococcus granulosus | reverse complement strand
AAATGTGGCAGTTTGAGTAACAGAAAGTGGATAGATTCTCCTTATTTTTAGGCAACGGAACTGCTGAATAATTACATTAACGCCTCCTACATACGCCGACCGATTTTTGGGATGAAAGGAGAGGCCATGCCGTGTGATCCGTCAGACCCACCCAACTATATCGCCACGCAGGGTCCGATGTCGACGACTGGTGCTGACTTTCTCACAATGGTCTATGAACAGCGCTCAAAATTAATCCTAATGCTCTGCCGGTGGGTTGCTTCTTAGCATAAGTAATCCAAGTGGTGGCCGTCCCTCAGTTTAAATACTGGCACAGCATATTTGAGCAGCAAGTCTGCGCAATGGCTTCAATTGTAGGCACTATGCCCTCAAACATCAAATTAGACTTGTCGATAAATATGCTGGATTTTCAACTGAAGTGACATTTAGGGCTTTGTTTTGTTAAGATGAATGGCAATTATGCCCCAATATGACTATTAGCCTTAAAATGTTGTTTTATAAGACCATCATCTTACCATAACTGAGCTAGACAATTGATGTCTACTTATGAATGGGCTTACCTGCGCAGGCAGGCAGGAGGCCATGCCTGCAGTCTTGCGGCCCCTCTGGAATACCTTTGGCACTACACTGGTGTCATCAGTGAATGAATGTGATCCTAGAGAGGAATCAGCTTGGTTTCTTTGGCTTGCAAGCAGATCTATGTAGCAGAGGATATATGCACTGTGAACGTCCGATTTAGGCCCGTCACCGTGAAATTGATAAGTCGCTGTTGATTTTCGCCAGATCCCTTATTTTGAGGTCTTCACAATGCTCGTTCATGGTGCAAAAAGTAAAATCCGGTTTCTAAAAAAGACATCTTTTTCCTTCACTGATATTATCAGAGCTTTCTAACACTCCCTCGGATTGGTTATATTCAATACTAGAGGGGAAGAAGATTTATAGTTAAAGCAGGGAAGGTTTCGGAATCTACAGACTTGGCTGAAAGAAAAAGACTGAAGAGTCTGGCAAAAATGCAACTGTATTTATGCAAGTGGTTCTTTCGATAGTGTCTGGCATACAGTCTGTGCTGACTGTGGAACATTGTCCAGTTTTTGCCACAGCTGCTCAAATAACTTGCTAACCGATATAGTTCACCTTGAAGAGGACTTGACAATTCCGAATTCCGACAATACTACAGTACGTAATGCCACTATGAGACAGTATTTCCATTAAGTTACAAATTCATTAGACGGTCGTTATTCCTGTTACGCAGTTTATTATGGCCCATGGGCAGATCTACTGGGGTGGAAGCGGCAGAATGGCCATTGAAATCAGAGGAGATTAGGCCCAACCGAAGGAGGGAGCCAAATAATGGACTACTGTTCGAAGCTTACTTAAAATCATTGTTGGCACATATTGCTAACAGTTGTTTCTCTGATAAGTAAATATCTATCGAGAAAAGCAAATACCTGTTTCTGATTTGGACATTTAAAATAAATCGTCCACGCCATATAATCTATCACATTCACACCATGAATTTCTGGCTAGATTTTAACTTGTGTCACTTATTCAAAATTATTAATTTGCAAATGGTGTGCTTCTTTAAAGATGCGAAGAAGATGGGAAGCAGAAGTGCAAGGAGTACTGGGACGATGAGTGTGAACTCATGGTGACCTCAGCCACTCGAAGCGTCAAGGTCACTACTTCAAACGTGCACACTCTCAATTTCGGTCTTGTTCGTCGCACACTTTGCATCATGCCTACAAATAAAACTGAGGTTCGCTCGTTCGTTCACTTGTTCATCTTACTATTTTACTCGCGTTTTCCGATCTGATGTTTGCAATGCTGATTGGCTGACATCTGTGTTGGCAGCCCTGGTATGTCACGCAGTTCCATTTCACCCAATGGCCGGATTGTAAAGCAGCGGACATGACTGCTTTCTACAATTTAATTAATCTTCACATGAAATTTATTCGAGAGAATCCGGTGAACAGGAGTTGTGGTCCGCCGGTTGTTCATTGCAGGTACATTGCATCTTTTCATGAAAAGTGATCTTATGTTTGTGATTAAAACTGACAGTTAAAATGTTACGGTGTTTCGAGTTTTCTCTAAAGCCATGAGGATGTAAATCAATACAGGACAATGGATAAGTCTTGGCACATAAAAGGTCTAAATGGTCATGGCCATGGCCATGAACTGCTGTAGCTAAGTTCACATCTTAGAAAAAAATATCAGTTAATAAAATTTCCTTTTTGTTAGTGCTGGGGTGGGGAGAACCGGGACCCTCATTGCTGCAAGTTATTTACTGGAGAGGCTGCGGGCACATCCCGAAAAGATGGACATTTTCGGGACTACCCTGGCCATTCGACGATGGAGGCCCAATATGGTGCAAACCTGGGTGCGTTACTGAGACAGCAGTTGGTTTTATTTGTGAGCATGTGATGCTAACTGTAGGTTTTGTTCCATAGGTCCAATTGAAATTCCTGTATCAATTCATTCAATATTGCATCGAAAGGGAAGACAGTACATTAGCACCAAGAATTAGGGGAACCGCAAACCTCCTAACCTTCACGCCGCACCAAAATGGATTGCGTAAGCGACTATAGTGAATTTTCTTTGGGCGATTGGAATTATTACTTTTAAAACATGAGATTCCAATTATAAGGGAGGTGGTTTAGTTCCAAAGTGTCGAGAGTGGTACTAGATCCTGCGGTGGAATGTCCCGCGGAACATGAGTACACTAACTCGTCGGCATGGGATGAATTCCAGTGCATCATACTGAAGAGTTTATCGTTTGCATAACATAAATTTGTGTGAAACCTCCGAATTTTCTAAGTGCCTTATAGAAAAGCCGTTCACCGATTTGAACCTGAGCGAAAATTGTTGCAATGTTTGTAAGTTGATCGGGTGATGATTGAGAAAAGACAGTTGACACGCCTCAAAGCATCTTGATTTTCAGCCACTTTTCGGAAATATCACATACTAAGGATTATCACAGACTGGTTTATTTTCTCCATCTATTTGACTTTTTACGTACTAAGATTTATTCAGGTGCCTCACTGTTGCTAACATGTTTATATTTAAATTTATTGCAGAAACTATGTCGGAGCTTTCAACAACTGAGCCAATGTCTTGATTCTTCGGCTTTCCATTCCACTTAAATTATTTAGCAAAGATTTCAATTTGGATACAAAAAAGAGTTCACAACTTCTAGGATTCTGCGCGCCTCTACGTATTTTTGAACTCCGCTTCATTATAATTGATATATTTGAGATTAACGACATCTCAATGATGCCACCTGTCTAGATTAAATTTGTATCATCATAATACCTGAGATGGTACAACCCAAACAACTTTCGAAAGTTATAAACTAGGTATTAAGGAAAACACGTTTACCTATGTTCATCGACATAGTTGACATTAGAAGATGAAGAAATATTATCACCAGGTGATTACCCATTCCATCGCAAATTATGATTTACCGTGAGGATGTCTAGAATTGTATGCTTAAGATGCGAGGGTGTAAAACTTATGCCAAATTTTAAACAAACCTGATTGAGGCAGTTGGTGTTGCGTTAGGTAACGATTTGACAGATTGTTAACTCTGCGTTTGATAGCGCGGGCACCTATGTAGCGTCCCGAGAATTTTCTTAAGGCTTAAGGAGGCATAGTACTCCAACAGAGTATGCATTGGAGTTAATGGCATGGAGTAGAGGACAACCCGTTCGGCACGAGTACAATGGCAGGGCTCCAGTGTGGGTCTATTACCAAAACTAAGAGTTGAATATTCGAGTAACGTATTACATCTATATCTCACAGACAATATTACTTAGAGGTGGCTTGGGTTCTGAGGCATGGCGCGACCACTGTAAGAATAATTTGATACATTCGCAGTCGATTTGTAGATGGAGATTGGTTCAGTGCGTAGGATTCATCAAAGTTAAGTCAGTTAAAAGCTACAGCACTTTCGAGCAAATACATTAGCAAATTTCAGAAGAGGACAAAGTTTGCGCTCTGGAATCATGAAAAGGTTTTACAATTTGTAAAATGCTATTCAAGTTAAAGAGCAGAGAGAGTAATTAAATTCCTGTGGATTTAAGGGCAAAATATCACATAATTGTTTTTATTGCCTTAGCTTTACTGCAATCAGTAAAAATAATGACAATGTCCGTCATTTTCGAAAGAAATTCTTTAGCTATCAAATTTTAGCCACCTTCTCTGTATTACTTAATCTGGAAAAAGCCTGTTTCCTATTGGTCTACCTTGTATGTACTTTGTCGCCGCCGATGAAGGTCCCGAATGCATCTCCCTGAATTGTCCAAAGTATGCAGGTTCCCATGGATCCTGTGAACTTTATTGATTCCCTAAATCGTTTATAAAGATTTGTGAATTACGATCTATATTTGGGGGCCCTGTGACGCCAAGGCTTCTATCTCTTGGTGTTTTGGGGCAGGTGATATAATTGGGAGATTGTGCCCTTTTGGGAAATACTACAAACTAGTCTTATGAACGATATTTCTTGGAAAAGGATGCTTTTAGTATTTGATAATGAATTTTGTCATCAAGCTATGCCTTTTTTCTATGCCTCGTCATAGTTTATTAATTAAGTTGTCACTAATCTTGCATATTTTAGCTCGAACATTTAGTTGAGAAATACAGTTTTTATTTGTGCTGCTTTGACCCAGTTTTTTTCAACTCAGTACTTTGGATGCCCTAATGTTTGCTCTACCTGCTTTTGGGAATAACCACACTCGATTACTGTAAACGATTATCCCTGTATTCTTCTATTTTACTTAGCTTATCGTTAAACCATTTCTGCCTTTGTCGCCCTGAGAGACCTGCAGTAATCGGTTAATCTTTTCTCAACTTCTAGTTTGAAAACATCACCTTTGTTGATTGTTTCAATGGTTACGCCTGGATACAGGGTGTTCTTCATATCACGCACGCCCACACGTTCTTCGTTGATAATTCAAAAAAGCATGAGCTTCGGGTATGCTTTAACCGATGACTATTTTTTGGTTTAGTTTTGTGCCTACGTCAACTTCGTACAGTCATAAGGTACATGTATTGGCTAATCTGAGGGAGCCGAGAGACGTTCAGGTTCAGCTGCGCCTCTTGAGTTGGTAAACTAAGACAAAAATAAGTTTGGAGGAGTGGCAACTTCAGTACTTTTCCACACAGTCTCCATCCTACAATTTTACGCTTACCTCATAGCTCAACTAGTTCCTAACAAGTTTCGGCACACAACGATTTGCCGATAC
>NW_020170406.1:795331-800414 GCF_000524195.1 Echinococcus granulosus | reverse complement strand
GGACGACTGAGTGTTGCATTTCTGCATCATGGGTGGTGTGCTTGAATTATAGTAGGTACGGTTGTCTATGTGCTTTATGCCTATTTATGCTTTACAAGCATGAAATACCGTCTTAATTTTGTTTGAACTGATCTATGACATGTGTGTTGACTACCATTATGAGTAGTCAGATACACCTGCCGCCTTACTATCCCTTATATCTGCGATAGTAAAGGTTTTAATGTCACTTGGGTCCTCGTTGTAACGAGTTTAGTTAAGATCGTGTAATATTATTCTTGGTTGGTAAGACTGACATAGCCTTTCCGTTCACTGAGATGGGGAAAGAAATTATGATCTCTTAGTAACCAAAACGTGGGCTGGATTTCAGAGATATTGATAATATTTTTTGTTACCCTAGATACAGACCTGCCTGATAGACAGCGTGGAACGATTGCCACTGGCAGCTACCGGAGCCCCTCTGATTATTCGAGGCAAGAATTTTCGTGTGGCTTGCTTCCTCCTTCCTCACGATCGAGATTGTCAAAAGGTCTATGAAACTCTTACCAACCTAACACAAGTCCGTAGGTTCCTAGCCTTCCACTTCTCTTTTCTGACTTTGCAGTAAAAAAAATCCCATTTTCCTACGGCGAAATGTAGTATTTTAGGGAGTAATTTTTTTTAATTATAAAGCATAAATTGGGTGGGATGGTCCCGTTAGCTTACATTCCTATGAACTCCTAAATCCTTTTTAAGTATTACCTTAAACGAGTCATTATTTTGTGTAGGTAAGTGTAACTGTCTTAGTGGAGCTCCCAGCACGTTCTCAAGCAGCACTTTGTTCACCTCCAAGACAATAGTTTCAGAGTATTTCCCGCTTGAACATACTGAGGTGGTTGCAGAAGACAGCCAGCTTTGAATAAGTGCGGAAACTCAAAGTGCCGTGCTGCAAGTACTCTTGATAGCATCGAGTAGGCTATTTCCAATAATTATTTCTCATCCCTTTTTCAGCAAGCATAAAGCATCTACCGTGTTTCCGAGAGTGGCCATCGGGACTCTCCCTCATGCGCGGCGAGGGCTGGAACTTCTTCGATCTGCGCACAGATTTCGCTCGAATGGGTCTCCCCAATGCTTCTTGGATTGTCGTTGATAATAATCATTATCAGGTTAGGCTTTTTGTTATTTCCGTACGTTGTCCTCCCCCTATCCACTCTCTTATACGAGAGGTGTTCAAATCAAACCAGGCCTATTGAGCTTACGAAAGGTAGCAATATCTGTTCAGAAAGTGTAAGGCATATTTATTTTCCTCTTCCAGTGAAATTTTAAAGGAAGAAGTCATTTAAAAATCAGAGTAATTACAATTGCACAGGCAGTACCGACCCATTTCACTGGTTTACAGTGAAAGCTGAGGGCTCAGTTTCGCTTTTGAACTGAAATGATGCATTAGTATAAGGAAGATTTGGGGTTCCTTTACAGTCGCAGTATTGAGGCTGAAAGCACGATTACTCAAATATGCTTGGTTGAAATGCCCTCACAACAAATCTCTTTCGGAAGCGCTTCATAGGTGAATAGGGATGAGCATTCAGTTCTAAGATCCTGTCTATAAATGCTACCCACCGAAAAAAGAGATGTGTGAGCGCAGATTCGTCGAGTATATATTTCAGAATAGAGGTCTTTACTGCGATAATCTGAGTCTCGTTTTTGGGTGCTTATATTTGATTAGTTTTGATCTTGTAGTGGATATTGATGCCTATAAAGGACGTCTATGTGATGTTGCACGTTCGGGCATGAGGCGCCGAAAAGGGAAGTAATGGAGACTTAGGAAGTCAGAATTTTTTGTAGTCGTTGACATCTCCAACGTAATCCTTCGTAGAATAAACTTAACACCGCATGCATTATGATGTTCGCTTTCTCACACAAACATTCCCATGTCCGTTGTTTTTCTCCAATTTTCTCTTTCGCTTGGCAGATCTGCGACACCTATCCCAGCATCCTTTTTGTGCCCAAGCAGGCGAACTACGCCACACTGTTGGGGAGTGCAAATTTCAGGTCTCGCAAACGCCTCCCTGTTCTCACTTGGATCCATCCCAATGGCAGGGTGAGGTTTTAATGCTTTTGTTCTCAGTCTATCGACCATCTTTGTGTAGCTTTGCTTGTCGATGAACGGTTGCATTGCCATCGAAGTTCAAGTGTACGAAGTCAAGATTCTGAAGTTCGAGTTTTGTTGTTTTTTAGCTACATGGTTAATGGAGAGGTGATTCTGCTAAAGGATTGTTTCGGCTTCTTTCTCCCTTTGTAATAAATATGTTAGATTGTGTGATGTTTAGTGAAGAAAATTGCTAGTTATAATCAATAGATCGGATCTCTCAAGGTTGCGGTCACCATTTACTTGTAGGCTTAAGCCAAACTTGAGACCGAATTGCTTTTATATAATTCACCATTACTTCTGGAAGATAGGTGTAAGTAATATAGACTTCATTTCTTCGGCACCAGCGTCGCCTACATGTGGCGTGCATTCTTTACCTGTTTACGATGGATAGCTGCTCCAAAATTTTTGCACTTAAGGTACTGGAATTGGTTTGGGAGGTTCCTGGGTTTTTTGGTCAGGAAAAGTTACTTCACAGGGAAGCGGAATCCGACTATCTAGCCATCTTCTTTCAAATAGATGAACAAAGCTGGACAAAATATACTCCTAGTTCATGTTTGTTTTATAAACAGATATGCTTTGTCGTTAAATCAGCCTTTGCGGACATTGTTACTCATACAATGTGTGTTTGGTCGAATGCATTCTTTTACGCTGGTTCATCTGTTTTCGTGACATCCATCCCTGTCGCTTATACGTAAACTCTTTCCCGTAGTCTATTACGATGAACTGTGAAACGTGCCCTGTGAGGCCGTAACATTTATAGAACCGATAAGCCGTTGCTAATGGCTGTTTTCAGACTTCTAGTGATCATGTCAACGGACAAAATCGTTCATTGGGTTATTTTAGCGATGATATATTACAGAAAGAAAATTTTATGAACTGTTTGCCTCCTTCTTTCTGAGGCTCATCACGATTATTCAGCTCCTTTAAAGCTCATACGAGTAGTCTCGAATGGTGAAGTGTTTTTAAAGTGCCACCTGTCATGCGCTGATGCTGCTGTCACGCATATTTCGAGATAGAGGTACCAGATCCTTTGGTGATAGGATTGAGGGCCCAAATTTCGCATGAGCGTACGGCCATCAAGTTTTTCGACCCAGTTGCGTTGCTATGACGTGGTTCTCTGCTCAAATTCACATTTGAATGCAGTAGGAACTTTAGGCGTACCTACGAATTCACCGAATTTTCAACAAAAACGCTAATTGACGAGTAATTGCAAGCTCAAATGCACATCGGAAATGCAAAAAGCAGAAGTGAATAGGAATATTGTTTCTAAGATTCAGTAGCTACTGAACAAGTCTTGTAGTTTCCGGTATTACTCACTGGACTGAAGTTCCATAACTTGTAGGAACTTTTGAAATGCATAGAGTTGTTTCATCCGTCTTTTAAAGTATGGGTTTGGGTCAGCTTATTGGTGGTCGTCATTGAGATCTGTGCTATTGCCTTCTTTGAACCTTTCCTCTAGTTTGTTTGCCTTGTGAATGAATTGATCTCGATTCCAAAGCTGCAGAAGTTGGTTTCTCGTTGATTTCATTGCAGAGCACTTGGAGAAGGTAAAGTACGCAATAGCAGAGTGTACTGCCCATAAAGGGGATCAGGATTAACGTGTTGAGGAAGACTTTTGGTAATGCTCAGCGTGAGTTTTAGAACGAGAGGTTTGCATTAACACAGAGTGGGTGGGGGATAGTCACGAAAGCTAAGCAAGTGTTGATAAACTTGAAGGATTGTCTACTCATATTCCCGACTTGCCCCGGGTATATCATTGAAATATGCCCTTACCCTTGTTTGTTGATTAACTGACTGCCTGTTTGACTTGGTGTGAGAAATGGCCTTTTATTTCATCATTCGTCAAGTGAGCAGATATATTATTAGTTGTCCTTGGAAGACTGCTTCCTGTTTGGGTGTGTAATGGACTGTGGACGCAGCTGTTCACCTGCCAAGGGGCGAACAGTAATTACAGCTAGAATTTATTTGTGTACTCTATAGCAACCGATACAGCTAGAAGGTTAGTAAGAAAAGCTCATCTTTTTGAGAAACGGCTAGGATTAGTCAATCAATCCACGTGAAGAAAATCCTATTTTTAGAATTACAAAGCAATGCAAGACCACATAATTGAGACCGCGAACCCCGTCGGCGAGACCCATACCTTGTAGTTGTGATGTTGTGCTCTCGAACCTGGAATGCATGTCGGACGTCGATTTGTTTTCAAAAGCTCTTCATATACGGCATTTCACTGATTTTAACTATCCATAGTAAATGCTTCTGTTCGATTTTTTGATCAATTCGAGCACATTTTTTTCCTTTGGAACGAAAGGCAAAGAGGCACAGTCGTCAGTGTAGCAACTAAATTACCCCTCTGGACTCTGTAAGACATGAGCATGGAGGTCGACATTTTGAACACTCCGAGAACCTAGAAGACTGGTCACATAGGCACGACATGAACTGAGTCTCATGGTGCCAACTTTGGTGTCGAATAACAGAGGGCTGAAGGACCTTATTTAGCAATAATAGGCAAGTTGCCAGCTCAAAGTGAACCAATGTCCTATTGGTATCCATATTCCATTCAAGGTTAAGCTCTATCGAAAAGCCATTCGAAAACTCTTATTTTAAATTTTAACTAAAAGTGAAAATGCAGTGAATTTTATCCTTCGGTACAAGATGTGTGCTTAAGGCAAGCGGGGACTTTGTGTTTTGCATCTGCCTTGCTAATTTGATAGAATTGAACGCTAAGGTGGGTGAAAAGTTCGTACTTTTACTAATCGCGATACCTCTCACGTGTCGGGCATGGACCATTTCGTCCGATACGATTCAGTACAGCTATATTTCATCAAGGTGCCACAGACCAGTCGCAGTCAGCTCGTGCATTAACACGGCGAGGTAGGTGCTGAACGACACCTCATCTTAACCATGGTGTCAAACTCCAACCTGTGCATGTCCTCTCGATGATGCAGCACTCAGTCGTTT
>NW_020170406.1:775354-795231 GCF_000524195.1 Echinococcus granulosus | reverse complement strand
GTATCGGCAAATCGTTGTGTGCCGAAACTTGTTAGGAACTAGTTGAGCTATGAGGTAAGCGTAAAATTGTAGGATGGAGACTGTGTGGAAAAGTACTGAAGTTGCCACTCCTCCAAACTTATTTTTGTCTTAGTTTACCAACTCAAGAGGCGCAGCTTAACTTGGATGCCTCTTGTACCTCTGAAGATTGTTAAATTACTCGACTCTGCTTGTGACATCCAATTTTCGCCTTCTTTGTAAATCTTTTTTTAGGACGAGGCTTATCCAGTACCTATAAATTTTTTTTGTTCATGCTTTTTGCAACCAAGCTAGTGTTTAGCTTTTTTAGCTTTGGTATGCTCATGTAAAGGAGCTGGGTGGTGTCAATCCTTTTCACATAATATTAAATGGAGACTGTGTATTTGTTTGACTAGTGCAAAACGAGTTTATCTTTGCCTCAGTCAGTGCTATGCAGATCGAGCCAGCCACTATCGGGTCTTGCCAGCAAAAGCACGGGCGACCAATTGCTACTACGGGACATCCGTCTGGCTGCCGCCTGCGCCACCACCGCCAGCGGCGTGGGCTCCATGGAGACACCTCCTTTACTCTACGTGGTTGACACACGCCCTCTCCTGAACGCCCTAACCAATCGCGCTCAGGGCAAAGGCTACGAGGTTGCAAGTATCTATCGCGATATCATCTTTCGCTTCGTCGAAATCCCAAACATTCATGCTGTTCGCGGATCGATGGAGAAGATGCTGAAGGGTTGGTGCTTGGCTGTTTTGTTTGTATTGATGATTCAGATCTGAGCGAATGTCAGTGTTCTTGAGTTAAATATTATGGGTTTTTTCTGCTCTAAAGACAGAGATTGAAAGGTCGACTTAACAGTCCCGCTATAATCCAAAATATCAACGTCCACAAAGTGTTTAAAGGTTATTTTTTTAACTGTTTGCCTGATTGCTCCTTTTGTAGTGGCCATAAAATACAGGACATGTGCTGAAATCCCAAAAATTAGTTGAAGTAGACTTGCGGATTATCTATCAAGATGTAAGCTTTGGTTGTTACCTTTATTTGCTCGCATTTCAAGGCAAGTATACCCAAGGGGAGACTCCTGTCAGTATGTTTCGTGGTCAGCGCCTACTAAATGTGAGGCAATTTCGTGCTTTGAGTGATGTGTAATAGTTTTTTTCATCGCTCTGGGGCCGGTTTTGTGGACTGAAGTTAATTCAATGGATTGCTGTGACATCCCTCAATAAGGCATATTTCGGAATTGTTTAACTTTTTAGAAAATCGCATAGAAGCTTCCAAGCGCAATTTCTCAGAGCACACTGGTTTCATATTATTTAATGTTTACTTGAAATATTTTTCGCAAGTTTTCGATATTTTTTGAAAACTGATAATTTGTATCACAGGCTACTGCCTCTTGAGGATGACTTAAATGCTTCCCACCTTTATGTGCGATGAATTGGTGCATATTTTAGTCGATTTTAGCGTACAGCCAGGCTCATTTTTTGTATAGGCTGTGAAAGTACTGTCTAATATATTTGATGCGTTTATTATGATAGCAATTTTAAATTTGAAACAAGTTTCATGAGACGACTTCCAGCCTAAAAAAACTCTCCCTTGTCAATTGTTGTACTTTTTAAAGCGCAAATTTCCAATCTCCGTTCCTTTTTTTACTGATACCAAAGATGTCTATTATTTTTGCATTAACTTATGCGAAAATGTGCATACTTGTCTCATTGGACGTTTTGTAATCCTTATTTTGGCAGTGATTGCGTTCAGTTCACTTAATTTTATTATTTGAGGCCGGGGTCTCAACTATGACGTTTTCTTTATTTTTGTAATAATAGTTAGTTCCATCAACCTTGTCGCAAACAGGTGAATTTATGATTTTATTATCCCGAGGATAAGTGCATTTACTTATTAAGCGGTGTTTGAATAGGCGATTTCTGCTTTATGTTATTTTTCTCCGCCGAGGTCCTTCCTCTGGATTTGTTGTCGATTGGTTGGGTAGATCATGGAGTGCGTTTAATGCTATCATGCTTAGTAGCGCTACCGCGACCAATCTCAACACTCGTTTTTTGCTTTGCATGCCGTCTTATGTCAATTTTAGATACATTTATGTATCCTTTGTCAGCCCACTTTATCATAATGTTGAAAATAGCACTTGTTTATTCGTTTTTAATCTGTTACTGTTATCATCAATTCGATATCCTTTCCATTTACACCATCCACCGTGGTCAAAATGTTCTCCTTAATGTGCTGATTTTCCTCGGTCCTAATTTGTTGCTCCAAACTATCTTTGAAGATCTGACAGGGCACACCATTGTGAAGGAAGATTTACTATTATCGTACAAGAGGGACTGGGATGCAATGACCATAGGTAGAACACCGCATTGCTGAGACGTCAACTGAGGCCGCAGAGACTATGTGGCCCATATTAGTTGAAATACCGCCAAAATAATCGCCGCTATACTGCATAGTTTAACGAAATCGGTGCTTCAAAATATACCTACGAGCCAGGAATGAAGGTCATACTCTGATTTTCCATCAAGGGAAGGTTTCACTAACCCCAATGTCGTTGTTGCACTTCATTGATCTCAATGGATTTTGAGCTATGCCTTCCTTTCTATTGCATTTCGCAGATTCACAAGTTTTGTACTGGGCGAGAAGAGCTGATGCTCTGCAAAGGATTTATTTCATTTACTGATCGCCATTTCTTGAAACATTTGTTTCAAGACAGAGAAGGTCAATTAAATGCGTAAAAACGTCCCACTTTGCTTTCATTTCACCATTTCTCAGCTGCCTAAGTGAGGTTTTTCCCACTCGAAGCTCGATACGAATGCGTTTAGCTCCCAGTTGTGCATCTTCTTTAAAATTTTGTGCTATGCTTATATGGGCCGTTCTCAAATCATTCCAGTCTAAAGTCACATCAGCCATTCATTATCTTTGAAGTGGTTATCAATACCGACATAACTTTGATGGCCATTTCGTTAAGCATCTCATTTTCAACCTTCTATATCAAATGTCCTCTACTGTGGCGTTTAGGTTCAATAAACAATTATCAAATTTGGAGTTTTTGACCGCTTGGGCCAAGTTAGCCTACCGCTGCCACCCTAGTAGCGCTTCAAACTATCCCTTTAGCATACAGGGGGGTTGAGTGGCTATAAACATGTGTAGAACGCCATGGCATCAAGGTTTCAATTGAAATCGAGGGGTCGTCAGGATTTGTGTAATATCATTTTTACAATACGGTCGATCCAAGATCTGATTTTCATCTCTCACCTGCTACAGCCTACCAGAATCCCAGAGTGACACTAAAAGACCTCAACGCCACTGTGGACAAGTCCTCCTGGCTTCGCAACCTGCGTCGCATCGTCGACGCCGCATTTTTCGTTGCCTCCCGAATGCAACCGGAAGCCGGTGGTTACTCATTTCTTGTACACTGCTCCGACGGGTGGGACCGAACCTCGCAGGTCTGTGCGCTCGCCCAGCTCCTCATCGATCCCTTCTACCGCACTTTGGAGGGTTTCCAGGTATGTCACCTATCATCACTACTTCTCTTCTCCCCAATGCACTTTTTTGAAGTTTTTCTGTCACCACTAAGGCCCTGGTGGAAAAGGATTGGTTGTGTTTCGGCCACAAGTTCGGCGATCGCTGCGGCCAGACACAAGAGGTGGATGCGCGCGAAGTTTCACCAATATTCACACAATTCCTTGACTGCACTCGCCATCTGGTTGACCTCCTTCCGACAGCTTTTGAGTTCAATACCCGGTTTCTAATGGCCCTACATGACCACTCGAGATCCGGACGGTTTGGGACTTTTGTGGGATGTTCAGAGAAACAACGGCGTGAGCTTGGGTTAGTAATCTTTTTCTCTGCATTTCTTCCTTCTGAAGATGATCACAAGCGTAGAAGTCTCTGGAAAGCTTGCTTAATGCTGCTGTAACGGTTCACTAAATCACATATCATACAGCGGCTGAGACCGAAGAACTGAGCATCGCATCATCTGGAGGACGTGCGCAGGTTAGGGTTTGACACCATTGTTAAGAAGAGGTATCGTTCAGCACCTACTACGCCTTGTTAATGCATGTGCTGACTACGACTGGCCTGTGGCACCTTGATGAACGATAGATCTACTGAATTGGATCGGACTTAAGTGGAATGGGATGAAATGGTCCATGCCCCACACGTGAGAGGTATTGCGAGTAGTAAAAGTGCGCACTTGTCGCCTACTTTGTGTTTAAGTTGAATTTATCTCATGAACAGAATTATCCTCCCTTTTACTTTTTTCAAAGGAGATTGTCAGACTTCGCGCTTTGCTTCTCGTTACCTTACTTCGCCTTAAGCTATGCACAACTGGTATTTTTCGGCTGTGATTGTGGTTCATCGTTTCTCCCTCGTTTTCTTCATGCAGGCTGGCTGCCAAGACTTGCAGCTCATGGGTATACTTCGCAGCAAAGCGGTACGTCTTCACCAATCCGCTTTACACACCGACCCCAAAGTATGTGAAGGCCAAGAAGATCGCCGGTCAACCTCACGTCACCGCCCTCCTGCCGGCTTTTGTCGCCTCGCCCCACCTCTTTGGGTTAGTGTCAAATCTTGTCTCTGCAGTGTCCGAGTTACTTCTCTGAAGGCAATATAAGGCATTACTCTCGTTTTCCTTTAATGTAGAAGGCTATCAAACAGAATAGAGTAAGTTTTGATCCATGAGGTGCACTTTATTTGTTAACCGGGGAAACATTTTTGGTCAGTCAAAAATGCGGATGCCTGGATATTTTCATGTATATTTGCAAATAACTTACTGTTAGCTGATTGCTTAGAGGCTGGAAGTGTGCTAAAATATTCCATTCCTATTTGGGACTGGGGCTGTCTCTGAAAACTTTTGTAAGGGCTAATTGTGGAAATGGGTTTGCTATCACCGCAGGGAAGGGCTAGGGACGGCCTGTTGCATAATGGTGTCCATTGGGAAAATTAAAAAATTTGGATTTGGTAACTTTTCTATTTTTTGAAGAATGTGGAGCGACCTTTACCTTCGACACGAATGGCGCATCCCTAGCCTGTCTCAACGCATGATCGAGGCGATGAACAACTTAAAGACCCAGACCTTGGCCCTCAGTGCCCACTCCGACCGTCTGCGGCAGTGCGTCCGCGAGTTATCCAAACTGTTGGGTAAATCGGACGATGAGATCCGTAACTTACTGAATCTCACTGAGAAAGCTGAGGTGAGGATCGGTACAGTAGGAGACATTAGCCGAAATACAGTGCTTCCTATGTCTGTTTAAATAACACTTAATTCACCAAATGAGTGAAGTAGCGAGTGAATGAATGATGGAATAAGCACGGCGATGAATATCCTGTTCTTAGCGAATATACGTATGAGAAACGCACTTCGGTTGAAAGTAAAATATTTGTTTTTAGGAAAAGTTTTAAAATAAACTATTTTATTAGCACATGGGTCAAGCGTAGTAGACTTTGTTCACTGCACTCTTGATTACGAAAGTGCTCTGTATTGCCTTCCTGTATCGCTGATGTGATTCTTGTGTTTTCTTGTAACAGTTCAGAAATGTTTCCGGATAATACGTCACATTGTGTATATCCCTATATTTTAACTGGATCTTGATGTGATACCCTGTAAGGATGCAGATCAACCTGATCTGCTCTGCTCAAAATTATGCTGCTTAAAAGGTCGAATATATCGAGGAGCGCGAGCATTGTTGAATGCGTTTATCGTTATAAACTCAATCAATCCATTCGCGAAATGATTTGGTGAAACCACTGCCTATCATAAATTGATAACAAACGCGCGTCATTTGTGTGTGAGACTGATAACGAACGTGTTAATAGCTTCAGATCGCACTGCAACACCTCATTTTACTACTTGTTTTGCTTATGCCTGATTGATTACTTGTATAATTGCCTAGCCACTTCATAATTTTCTCGAGATAGGCAGTTGTGTCGTGGTTATTTTGGGTCCTCACTCAAGTTTAATGAACTTTTATGTTTTTCTTTTAAAATGATGTCTGGTACTTTCTGTTTAGAGGTAGATTAGTATCTTCAATTGTCTTAGTTCACGATGTTTCCTGGTTATTAGTCGGAGGGGCTGAGGGCCAGGAATCCCAGGCGGTGTGGTCAAACTATTCACAATCGCTTTGGAATTTGCGTGTGGCACTACCAACAATTCAAATAAACATTGCCTTGATGTGTGAGGTGCGGGTAGCAGAGTATTGCAATTATCGTGTCACTTCTTGGTCTCCCTTTTCTTTTAGAATAACCTCTGTCTTTCGAACGCTAAGGGATCTGAGAAGAGGCATAATGATGTCAACAATGAATCGAACCAGAACTCCCTTGATAATCTAAGTATGTCGTCTTATCTCTCAACGAATTATTGGTTTAATAATTGTTAGCAGTGATTATTACCGACTGGTATCTGAGAACGATAGTGAGAAATGAATAAACAATTTGTTGTTCTTATCCAAGCTAAAACACCTCAGATTTTCACCTATTTGCGAATGCGTTCCTTTCCACCTTCATACCCCCATCAGTTCTTTTTCGTTATAAACCGAGCTCTAAAGCTTGGTGAGGTATAATATGACATGAGGATTGTTTTTTCGCGTCTCTTTGGTTACTTAGAGAGAAATCGATTGACACGAGAGGCAATCACCCGAGATTTGGGGCGGGTGAACACTCGACTTGTGAACAGTCTCATTCCCCCCACTGCTGCCTGCTGTCCCGTTTGCTCCGTTCTCCTCATTTCCCGAACACCCTGTGTAAGTAGTCTTTAGCTGATGCCTCCGTCTCATCCTAAAATCAAATTTTGCAATATCGAATTCATGCGCCAGTAATCGGCTCCATTTATGCGTTTTGCCTTTGTGTAGTATTTCTACTGATTTTGTGTTAGCAAAAGTTCATTGAACCCAACTTTACACGTTTAAGCCCACGTTCATTGCCTAATCGCATCTCTTCCTTTCAACTTTAGATTTTCCACTGTGATGTGTTTCTATCCAATCGTAAACAGTGCGTTTATTTATAAGTCGCTAGCCTTTAATCCTGCATTTATGGCTGTTTTAGGTTATATGTACCGTCTGCGGGAATCTGGTGTGTTCCATTTGTCACATCTTTTTGAATATCATCCCAGGTGTTGAGACAAAATTGCCACTTTGCAGGACCTGTCACCGTAAAACTGTTCTCAAGGAAGACGCTGTAATCTAACTTTAACTACACTTTATTTTTAATTGAATGAGCCGTACGCATCCCCTATCAATTTATTATGTGTTTTTGATTAGAAAGTTATTTTGAAGGCCAAATAAAGGAATGTCACTGTCTCATTCTTCCCACCTCTTGTACTTAATCTGGTTGAGTAACATGAAGATATATGCAATGAAACGGTATTTTTCTTTTGATTATTTTGGGCGTTGAGACTAAGTTTAGGTGGGGTATGTTTGTAATCCACCGAAAACAGTTTGATGAATGTCCGATAGTTCGGAATCGTTCATTTGGCGAGCGCCTTCATGTGTGGTACCCAATTATGCTTCTGATTAAGACATTTCTGTTGTTAATTCGTAGGAGCCTCATTTTTCCAGGAATATGTTGTGATCTAGGTAGCGTAATTTGACCTTATTTTCGAGTGTCATGATGGCTCCAGGGGTGTAAGTTAGTCCCATGTTTTAACGAGTTCTGTCCGCATCAGTTGACCATCCCGTCCGTACCGCTTTTCTGTCGGACTTCGAGGCATTCTTTGGAGTCTCTGCTGAAAAAAAAACGCCTCGGGAACTAAAATTTATAAGTTATGACTGCTTCAAAACGCCGGAGCGCAATGCAATTAACAGCGGACAGTAGTTTAACGAAGCACGAGATATACTACCCCTTGTTGTTAGAAATACTTTGGATTTTGTAATTATTTTAAGTAAAATCTAAATTTCGGCCTTACGCGTTCACAGTGAGCTTGTTACTCTCCAAAGTTTTTGTCGCGTTTGCTCCTCCAAAAATAGGTGAATTATTTTACTCATCTAATTGGCTAAATTTTGGTCTACTGTCATGACGTTTTCGGCTATAAAGCTGTTTTTTGATGCTATACTGCAATGTAAAATTGGTGATATTAGCGAAATATGCCTCTTTGGAGGTCCGTAGCTCATATGACTAGACGGAGTAATACAACAGGTTCCCAACTTATAACCAAGAGCTGATCAATGGGCACTCAGGATGTCTATTGTGAGGATTTTCGGCTTTGACTTATACTAGCTTGATTAGGCCATATAAGTCTCTGCAACTGTAAAGTAATATGAGGTTTCCAATTTCTTTCCAAAATTCTTATTTTAATTGCCCATCTAGTAAACGTATCAGACCTATCGCGGTGAAACTTATTGTGCCACTACCGTATTCCACCATTTTAATCCGTAGAATAAACGTGGAAGGAGTTCTCGTGCATTGCAAAATTTGTACAATAAGTGCGGTAACTGCTCTTAGCTACTCTAGTGTTTTCTCACTCACCATAATAAGTAAAAACTCTATTTTGTTCCCTTTGCTGACACCGTCTTCTTTTGAGCATGCCATGATGCTTGATGCAGTAGTGTTGCCGCAGCACTGGCCATAGACCTCGATTTCTAAGCTTGGCTTAATGAAGTTTTCGGAGCCGTGAGGATACGGAAATCTCATTTGTAAATGCAGGCGCATAATGAACACACGACCGATCACCTACAAATCGCTCAGACTGATTTCGACCACTCAGTCATTTCCCAGACGGCGGCGTTCGTCACTTCCATGGTGCGCTGCCTATTCAATGAATCAGTTGATAAATGAAGGTTGAATGGGGCGTTTAAAGGGAATTTGTAGGGTTTGTAAGTTTTATTTGGGGGAAAACGCTTTAAATTGTACGATTATTGGATGCTCGTTCGTCCGTACAGCTAATTACGTGAGCCCCTCGGCTAGAATATGCTTATGGCCTCCTTGCGCTGTATGGTATTAGTACATCAAGAGCATATTATTAATACGGCTTATAACTGAATAATGGTGGATTTGAGGCGCTAAACTTGTAATAGCCGTTAGCGAATCCGGTTTAAAAGGGTAACTACCCCTATTTCGTTGGCTGCCTAGCGACAGCTTATGGGGATCACGTCTACTTTTACCGATTCCGCCAATCTCATGCTAGAAGAAGGCTACCGACAATCAAGGCGATATCAGACTTGAAAACCTCCATTATGGAGCTGGCTGGGGTACTTATATGAAGACGTTAATTATGGGAACAAATAAGACCCCCTGCACTTCTCCGCTAGATTGATGCAACCCAGATGGACTCTGAGAGGTACTAAAGAGAAAAATTCGACTAAGGAACCCACGAAGAGTATTGGTTCCATGAAGCTACTTTAAATTATCTTTTGCTAGTTGTCTGCTTTTAGCCAAATTCTCCTATAAATGGTGTTAGAGTATTACCTACCCCCAGGAGTACGGAGGCTGTAAGTCCCCTTCCACTTTTAAAATCCAGACGCAACGCCATCAACGAGATGCGTTGAGGACGTTTAGATTAAATATTTTCTCGTCTTCACGAGAATTTGAAACCCACCACTCGACTCGCGAGTGCTGTTTGAAAGACCTGCCCCGGTTGTGATGGCCGAGGCAAGTGATCCAGGTGAGCAATTTAATGACCTCATACAAGCTTAGCTGTGTATTAAATGACGCCCACTCCCTAGTCACCAAGGTTCATATTTCTGTTTTGTCGGCTCGGCCAAAAAGGCTTCTAGACTTTCTGCAACGTTAACAACAAATCGCATTCCATACTAATACGACTTATTACAATTTCGAATACACAAAATTTGTCTTGCCGGAAACGCGGAGTATCACAGCTAGTATTTTTCAACTTTGAAAACAAGGCGAACAGAATCCCATGCTTGTTCAGAGCCGAAAAAATCTTTTGCGATACCAAAATCCCCTAAAGTATCCGAATCTAGGTTTTGGAGGAGAAACCGTCAATCAAATAAATTTGTTGATTAAAAATGATTCCAGGGCGAAGATAACTTTTAAACACACCACACATTTATGGGTCTATAAGCATAAAACTACGCTTTTATCTCCTGTTTTGGTTTTCACACTGCTTCATCCGGAGTGCAGTTATCTTGGAAACCTCCTCTTTGGCCATTTTTAAACTTAAACATCTGAGCGAATGCTTGAACATTTTTTTACTATTTTATGTGGTCTTACCAGGCCTCCAAGACTAAAAGCTTACGTCTCCAGTGTTGTTGATTCTACAAGGCATTGTGCTGTGGACGTCTTGGTGACTGACAAATCTGAAGTCAATTGAAACTATAATCCTTTCTCTACATTCTTTCCTCCCCAGCCAATTATTATAAATCGTAACTTAACAAAGCTTCAAAAAAGTAGCACTGTTCTTGTAATTTCCGGCGAACAACTCGTGAAGGCCAGCAAAACGCGAATCCTCTCTCCTTTGCACCACCTTCATAAGTAAATTGATCAATTCGATAGAGAAGGAAAAAAAGACGGAGGATTTACACCGTGGTTACTCTAAACATGAAGGAGGCAAAAAACTACTCATTTTCCTTCTCAGTCCAGGGCTCGTCAGGGACAGGAGCGAAAATCAGCTAGAGGAATTTGTACATAGTGCAGGAGAGAGGGATTTATAAAAAAGGCGTCTTACAAAAAGGGACGTGGACTACTCAAACTCCATGTCCGCAGTGAAGTCAGCAGCGTGTCTTTTTGCCCGAGGCTTGTCCTCTGTCACTTTTCCTCCTTCATCAACATCTTCCAATACTGACCGCCTCTTTTCAATCAATGCAGCTGTTGCTGTTGCCAACACCGCTGTATCGTCAGTCTGCCCTGCCGGTGGCGAGCCAGATGGCAAATCCGTCAGGCTCGACATCATTTGCACCTCAGTTTCGCCCTTTCTTCGTCGTCGCCTCTTGGCGGCTTTGATATCAAGAGGACTGCTCACCGGCGGGTGGCTTGAATTTACACTTCCATCCACATTCTCCCTGCATTTCTCCAACCCTATCTCCTCATTTTCCGGACACCGAGGAGTCCCCGCCGCTGAAGACGTTTCCTTGCCAGCGACAAAGAACATTTCCTTTCCACTCATCGCCACAAAGAGCAGACGTTGTGGATGGCACGCCACTTGTAGAAAGCGCCGCTTATAGTCAATCTCCCGCAGCCCCATGAGCATCGATCTTGCTGCTACTGACGCCGATGATGACCTTCCGTTAACTTTGGAGGGATCGCGGCGAATTCCATCCACAAGGTCCTCACCTCCAACGGTTTCAAACTCATCACTGTCCTCATCCACATCCTCCCCATCATCATCTTCCTCGTCGTCTTCTTCTTCCTCGTCGTCATAGGGACGCGGAACTGGAAGAAGAGTCTGTTTGCGACGTTTTGAACCAGCGACAACAGGAGAAGCAAGAACGTTGTGTTCGCTCTTATTGGATGTGGTGGTGACGGATGAGGAGGAAGAGGGAGAAGTGACAGTGACCAAAGCGTCCAGAGCTGACGCGTTGGCCAGGCACACGGCCTGGAGTTGAAAGCGCGAGGCCACCTCGGAGTCCGGTGAAATGAAGCGTTTTGGTTGGAGGCGGGATCGATGAGAGCGAAGGTTGAGAGTAGGAGGGACAGAGAGAGGGAAAGCAGTGGTATTGGTGGCGACTGTTAAACGCACGTTCGACTCCCCCAGATCGTAGGCCCAGTCGGTGCCCTGGTGGCGATCGAAGATGCGCAGCACGTTGCCGTAGGAACCGGTAAATACGTAGCTGAAAGTAATCAGTTAAATGGTTGACAAATGACCCCATTTCTCAACAAATTCATAGAACTTCATATCCAAGATCCCAGGATCTTGGCTACCGGGGTTTTACAGAACGTCTCCAGCAGGGCTTTAACAATAACTACACCCTCAAAACACAAAAAATCCTAAAATCTGCACTGTGGAACGCATAAACTGTAATCCATCTTAAGATGACCAGAGGTATAGTAAAAAAACAAGTGAAAATGTCATAGCAGATGTGAAATTAGCATAGTTCATTAAAAATCTCATTAGTTAAGACATCAAAAGCCGAAATTCAACTCCACCTTGACATAACAGATAATACAGTAAATTTACGAGGCTGAGATCAAAAAACAAAAAAATAATGAAGGCAGATACACTGGCTACAAAATGTCGTACAAAACAACAACGGATTTGTTTGATTTGGAGGCAGGGGTACTTAATCACAGCTTATTTCATTTCAAGTAGTAAAGGAGGAGGAAGAAAACTAGGAACAATCCATTGAACCCTAGAAGCCCAAGAACCGCTTCATCACACAAATGCTGGAAATACCTGCTCGAGACAAAAAAATGTGACAAGAAATAATTCATATTCACCCACCATGATTCATACCAAGATTTCATTAGTAGGTGCAATGTTTATCCAGACTTTTTTATACAGTTGTCTCTGTTTCAGTAACTATTTATTCACGGATCTGGATGCCTTTTGGCACAGATTACGAAGAGTGAATGAGTGTAGGTGGATTTAAACGTCATTACAAAACAGTCCAATTTCTACCATTTCCATAAATTCTCCGCTATGCGCTCATAGATGAGTTCCTAAGTTTTTTTACACAGAAGGCTTAGAATATTGAGGGTGCTTTAAGAAATCACCATGAAATTCTACTTACGTAAAAGGAAAAAATTCCAACTTGTATAAGGTGAAGGCCACCCAAAGGTCCAGGTGCTCAAACATCCAAAATCACACAACTAATGGTCATGCCGTGTCATGAACACGTGCTATCATAGAATAAAATACCCACTCACCGATCATCCTCAGACCACGAGCAGAGGAATTTGTCAAAGATGGCATCAGACTCATAGAGCATGCACAGTTGCGAGCGCAGAGGTTCGTGAACTGAGTAGACCTCGCAGGGTCGTTCGCCTTTTCGCATGTCCCAAACTTCAGATAGATAAAATGTAGGTCAGTGAGGACAAATAGTGGTAAGAATTGAGTTAAACTGGACGAGGGAGAGAAGAAGTTTACCCTTGAGATTGAGGTAATCTCTTGCAAGAATGTAATTTCCAGAGTGGTCAAATCGGAAATCGGAAAGACTGGAGATGATATCGCAAAAGAAACCGCGGTTCTGTGACAGTGAGGGGTCATCCAACACTGGAAAAAAATAAACAGCGATTATGGAAAATTAATCGTTAATGCTATTGTGAAGGCTTATTTGATCATTTGTTCAAAGATTTACTTTATTAGCGTTTTGAAGAGGCTAAATACGGCACTCAGAGAAGACAGCGTACTTCCAACTCAAAGCTAAGCCTAATGGCCGGTTACCGGTGAAATAATTAGGGGTTCTAAGCCACTAATTTCGATTCAAAGAATCCATTCAAACAGGGCCACTTTAGTGTGAATGGAGAGGTTCCTTTCAGTACTAATCTATCACGTACTTTGGAGTAATTCACACTACTGATTTCGCATACCTTTCCATATTGAAGGAGTCACGTGAATAGAAGCAAATTAGGCTGTTACCACTTTTGACTAACGCAGCGGACGAAAGATGTCACATTCGGAACTGTTGTTAAAGAAATAGAAAATGTAATCATTTTCCAATCAGGAGAATCCTACATCCACTTTGTTGTTCTAAACTCAGCCAATCTTATCGCGACACGATTTTATGCAACCTGGACTACCGTAAATTGATAGAGAACACATTTCACATGTTTGTGACGTCGGACGCTGATAAATAGATCGAGGCATCACACTTATGCGACGTTGATAATGAAAATGTTAACTGAGATACCCGATATAAACGAATTTAAAATGCCATAATTCACCTTAGTTATTAAAAAAGCAGCTTCAAGTTTGCCATATGAAACACACTGACACGAAACAATGTTGCACTATAGAAAATCAAAAGGACAATCACTAATGAAGCTTCCCGAAAATGCATAATCCATTATAATAGAAATTTAGGCTGCGCTACTCCATATACGAGGAATTCTGCTCAAATTAAGCTATAGAAAAGAGACTTGAAGTCCATTACCACCTATCGAGCGTTGAAACACTACTTGAGGGCTGTGAAAAACATTTCAATTCAGCCCAAAGAAATACAGAAAAAAGGGAACATTCACCCTGAATCAAACATACTTGAGTCTGCGCAGTTAAGGCGTCCATGTATGTTTTGAACAAGACGATCAAGCTATCAGCGCTTCAAACTTCTATCTTTTCTAAAGCCACTCGACAACTCCTGCGGCTTATAACATGTTTGCAGATAAATGAGACGTTGTAAAGCATTATTTATCCAAGTGATCAGATGATTTCAAAAAGCGGTACGCAGCAGAGTTCAGGCAAGTAAACATAGGAAAGGTTTCAAAAGGCGCACATTCAAAAGTACGTAAAGTGCAACCCAACCACGGCTCTAAATTGTAAGCAAATATTCATCCTTTATCATCTGGGGTGGTATTCACTCAATACCTGAAAAACAATCCATAGTGAACGAAAAGCGGAAGAACTTTGTTTCTTTTCTTATTCCTCCGCAAAACATTACAGCAGCGGCGAAGGAAGTGCTTCGGCCAATTTAGGGAACCACTGATTGCCAAGACACCCCCAATTTTTCAATCGTAAATTACATAAAAATAAACAAACCAGTAAACGGTTACCTGCAAGAAAATGGGGTCAATTTCTTGCTGCAGAACAAAACAAAGAGCACGTGCACACAACAGAAAACAACCGTGGAAGAATACCCAGTGAGAAAATCTAAAGGTAGTCCAGTACAGCTGAAAACGCCAGCATGCTTCAAATACATAAGGTCGTATCAACAAACTTTGATTCGACAACTATCAGGAATTCACAAGAAGCAGTAAATCCATTGAAAAGAAGAGGTATTTTAAAATGCTTTCTAATGCTTCTACTGCCATTACGATTCGGGTCTGCAAGTATCAATCGCACTAAATTGGCATGAGATACAGGTGAAATCGAATAGCCGTGTCTTTATCAATGTTATCAACGGCAGCTTGCTATTGAAAACGCCCAGACTTGCGCTTTCATTGGGCGTTTATCCGCAATAGCTACGAGGCTGGCCTACTTGTTCAAAGTCCAGCTACTTCAACAAGAACCACTCAGGGAGAACAAACAAATGAAGCGACTTTGGACTTTTAGGGGAAAACAATCTGTAGTCAAAAGTGTCCCTTTGTGGTAAACCAATAGATTCATCCCCAACTCCCTGGTCCAC
Organism: Echinococcus granulosus; assembly: GCF_000524195.1. Taxonomy (NCBI): domain Eukaryota; kingdom Metazoa; phylum Platyhelminthes; class Cestoda; order Cyclophyllidea; family Taeniidae; genus Echinococcus; species Echinococcus granulosus. Next base: position 780,049 of record NW_020170406.1, on the reverse strand, counting down.
GTTAGTTTAGTGCATTCGTTGCCAAAGTATCAGAAAATTGGGCACCAAAACCCATAAGACGTTGCGGTAAAGTGTACCTATTCGCAAGCCGAGGACATTCTACAACTGCTTTATTGTTTCCATCTTAACCGAGCTGTCTGTAATACACGATTTGGTGCGAATAATTGTCCATTATTTACCAAAAAAACATCAGAAATACATAGTTGGAGTCAGTAGCAGGCGTACTAATCCAGTTTACCTACCTATTTTGACAAAAAAGACAGCTGTAGAAAACCGGAAGACAAAACTAGCCAAGAATCACAGACATCGAGAACGAATGCGCAGACATTAAGAGCTAGATTAGGATACTTGCAAACACAGTTGCAACAGCTACCAATATAAGATGCCTACACGCTTGGCACACTACCCGAAAATCTTCATGCATGTGTGTCGCTACATGTGAGGGTATCCAGTGAAGCCTGAATCTTAACGTCTCTGAACAGCGGTAAAAAGGGGAGAAAATGAATGAGGACAACGAAACAAACAGCTGATGACAACGTGAACTAAGTTCACTGCTATTTAGAAAATTAAAATGGCGGATGCGTACCGAGAACGTGATTATCACACAGAGCTCTTGCACGCATGTCACACAGACGAACCACGCCACGACTGGTGGAGTAGCCGAACATGTAGCAGAGTTCGGAATGGAAACGGGAGCAAGTGATCACTTCGTTTAACTCCTCCATGTTTTCCGGCTTTATATCCACGATTGCTGCAAAAAAACGCACAATCTGAAGCGGTAAAACGTCATCACCGAGGTTAGAGAAATCGAAACAAGTGGGTCCTACTGAATGACTGGTCAGGGACGTCTAGATGCCACAAATTAATGCGAAGATCGTCAGCAGATATAAATGTCTCCTGATCAGAGTTAGGTGAAATAGCATTGATGTGGTAGGTGTGGGCGTTCGCATAGATCCTTCGTGGACGGACTTCAATGGTAAGATTTTTACGTTTCCTGTAGCGAGGAATTCGTAGGGAAGTGCAAGAGGCAGCCTTTTTGAGACAGGAGTTATTAATGGCACAACTGTCCGGTTTTACTGAGGCGTTGGCTTCACACCCTTCTGACAGCATTTCAATTTCACCACTGCATTCGCCTTCCTTTTCATCGGCGCGGAAATTGAAGTTATAGGCAAAGGGAGACTGTTCAGACATGCGCCACAACTTTATGACTTTGTCTGAAGGAAAATAAATAGTGAGAAAACAAATCGTTCGGGTACAAATGATGCCGGATACCGTAAAATGCACGTACCGTTTGTCGAAAGTAAATGCAATGAATTGTTGACAGTTGGTAGCCAGCATATAGCATTAATTTTCTCCTCGATTTCCAAGGACTTTAAGTAATCGAACTCGGCTTCATGACTAGTAAATGCGCAAAACATATTGTACACTGGGTTCTGGATGAGGCATTATTTTTAAGAAAATCTTGCCTGCCCATTGCCATTAAAAACATATATGTGGCCAGACTTATCACCAGCTGCCAAATAATCACCAGATTCATCAAATTCAGCACATGTAAAAATGTCAGCTAGGAAAAGATAAGTAAATTGAAATCCAATACCTCCTTTAGCGTCACCGAAATCGCCGTCCTTAACATCAACTACGTACAGCTTAAGTGGTTCTAAAAGGAAGAAATAGATAAATAATTTGGTAGGGACAACCTGATGAACCAATAACCATCGTCTGGGATCGTTTTTGAAAGTATTTAACAAGTCCACGTAAACGCAGCAAACGCAAAGCCGCCAAAGCGAAAGAAGGGGCGGGGACCCAAGCACGGCGCCACTGCTTAAATGGATCAAAACCATAATGCTTGCAACAAAACTGGAACAAAATACTGGGCATAAAAAATTATTAAACAAAAAGGCATGCTTGTAGTTTGTACAACTTATGACAGTCTTTTGTTACATTAAAATTTTGAATTTTAGACCTAGGAAATGCTTTGCGTGTACAGTTGTAGCAAAAACTTTAGCTTATTTTCTTCAGCAGTTGTTTTTCTTTCTAGTATCATGTATTGAAATCGTTGATCCCTTTAGATTAAGTAAGTGGGGCTTAAGTGGTTCAAATTAATTGGCAAAGTTCGTTCTCTACATATTTTTGAAAAATTATTTTGCACTTACATGATCATCTGTGAGGTTTGACACCGTTTTTGACAAACATTTTATTGGTTGCTAAGTTAAGCCATTTAGTTGCCGAATTTTATGAAAGGCTGCTAATCTTGGTTAGTTTTCATAGGCCTGATAGTTGTAAAACCCTTGTATCCCTAAGTTGATTTTCCGTATTATCTTTTAAATTCCAACCTCCTTACTTCTTTCTTATTTTTTGCTGTCTACCGCCATCCTATTCAGCTGGGCTTGTTGCAGCACCCTCTTGCTCACTGGTACATTGGGATTCGACTTTGTGTTTCACTAGATACTAATTTGTCCCTTAATGTAAAATTAGCTTGGTTCTGGATTTGTTCGTGTATACCAAGCATACTTCTGGGAGGGGTTTACCATTTTGCCGCATTGTTCCTAATGGATTGTTTACCAGTTGTGCATTTCTCAGGTCTTTAAACTTTCTCAAGTAGCCGGGCTTGCTTTCTGCAGACTTCCCTTTTTACGCGTAATGGGCTCGCGTTTCTTGTTCCGTAGTGCCATTTAATGTCGTTAGTAAATGGGTATCTATGATTTCTGTTTTTTCTTTTTCACTATTTGAGACCCTTTCATGTTTTCACATTCCGTTTAACTCTTCACTTTTTCGACGTAGTATTTGGTGCACTATACAGAATTAGAAATCGTCTTGCCTGCAACATATGTCCTTCCTCTTGGCATAATTAAGATGTAAAATGTCTGGTGTTTGGACTAAAGCCACTGGTAACGCAATTTATTGCTCTCTGTGGATGATATTGCGCCCAATGCCTTTATCATGTCTTATTGCGTCACGGCACATGCAATTCTTACACAGTCATTCCAATATCTACTTGTTGTTCACATCCTCTAAGTATGTCGTGATAATAAATTAAACCGGTCTCTCAAAAGCACCTAACTGCGATGCAATTTTGTTAAATGCACTTGTCGTTGCTCTATCATAACAACGTTAGCCGTCCTTCTCTGGTTTTACTGGCCCTTTGTAGCATGATTTCTTGGCACTAGACCATTAGAGGCGCTGATTTCTTCACTGCTATTTACATTTAGGCGTGAATGTTGCTGCCGGGTATTTTGTTATGGATATTTGGCTGGATTATCTTCGTGCTTGGTCTCCTAATAAGGCGACAATTCATTCGCAAACATTGGGCCAAGTACCACAAGATGTCTGGCTCCCCCCTCCTCCTCTCCATTTTCCACCCTTACTGCACCTCAGGCGGTGGCGGTGAACGAGTTCTCTGGACGGGTGTCAACGCCCTACTCCGGCACCGGCCCCACCTCCTAATCTTCATCTACACCAACGATTCCGACTGTCTCACCGCTCCCTCCTTCGTCTTCCAACACGTCCGCAATACCTTCGATATCGTCGTGAAAGACGAGGCCCGTATCCACTTCGTTCCTCTCCGAAGTGAGCCTCTTCTCCGGCCCGTACTCTACCCCTTCCTTACTCTTGCTGGCCAGGCCATTGGCTCTCTCGTTGCGGGCTTTGAAGCCCTCATCCGTCTTCCATCCGACATCTACCTGGACACTACGGGTTTCGCCTTCACCCTTCCTCTCTTTGCCTGGCTTCTCGGTGCGAGGTGCGGTGCTTACGTCCATTTCCCCACTGTCTCCTCCGATATGCAACGTCGTGTTGCGGCACGTACCTCTGACAGTGCGACAAGCTACAATAATGCGGCACGAATCCGCAGGAGTAGAGTACTAACCATTCTCAAACAATTCTATTATGTGCTCTTTCGTTTTGCCTATGGTTGGGCTGGGAGTGCGGTGAATTGTCGCCTCGTGGCGGTGAACTCGACATGGACGCGGCGACACGTCGCAGAGCTGTTTGGCACGCAACCTTACCTCCTCTACCCACCATGTCCACGTAGAGTGGAGGAGAGGGTGGGTGGAGAGAAACGCAAACCCTGGATCATATCGATTGGGCAGTTTAGGCCGGAGAAAAATCATATGGTACGTTTATTTGTTTGAGTAAGCCGTACTGGGTATCACCTTTTTTTTGCAAATGCCAAGACGGATTTAAGCTAGCCAAATGTTGAGTCGTGCTCTTAGTAGACGACAATTAAAGGAAGTTCTCTAATTAGAACGAGTAAAATAGTAAGTGGTGGCGATGGTGGTTCACGATAGTAAAAAAATCTGTTAAAGTGATGTTCTAGGGCTTTACTTAAATAAATATTGCGCTTCATGCTTAAAATTTGTGTAATCTAGGTTAATGCCTTTGCATAGAACATTAGAAATCCACCCGTATTCTTTCAAGAATCATTTTACGTTTCTAATCTCGTAAGGAATGTATCAAGGCAACTTCTTGTAGGTCAAATATTTCGTTGAAAGTTCGAATTGGGTGCCTTCCTGCACCGTTGTATCGTATCAAAAGTTAATGTGATGTGTCCTAACATCTTACGCTTTCGTATTCAGCTCCATACTACTTCGAATCTGAGTTAATTGAACGCATGTTAATTCAGCCAATACCTTGTTCGTGGTACGTTAAATCTGTTTACATGCTTCGAATGCCAGGGGAAATTATTTCTAGTATCCT
>NW_020170406.1:768707-775254 GCF_000524195.1 Echinococcus granulosus | reverse complement strand
TGAGTGTGGTGAGTGCCATCATTCACGTATACAAGCATTTGCGACTTTGAAAATTTGGCGCGCGCTATGTACTGGGCCGGGTAGGTTAACCTAAGATTGGTAAGTGGTATTGGAAAATCTTCCCATGCCGAGGCATCCAAAGCCTTATATGTCTTCTGGGATGACTAATATATATGTAACGAGGGAATACATTGAGAGGCTGGTCGAGTTTTCGCGCTTTTAAAATGTGTTCCCTTATGAATTAAAAAACTACTTTCTTAACTTGAGAACTACTCCTTTCATGAAGGCTTCATGTAGGAACTCCAAGTATGGAACTTTCTACCACGTTTGTGTACTATGAGAAATCCTTAAAAGCAGGCTGGTAAATGGTAAAAAAACGGATCGCATCTTGCATATTGTATTTTAAATTTGCTGGACAAGCACCATGAACTTGCATAAAATAAAGCCATTTTGATGTCTCAGATTTTTTCTACTTGCAGCTTCAGTTGAAAGCGTTTGAGATCTTCTTGAAGTGCATATCAGGAGACAAAAGTCCGTACCGCCTCATATTAATTGGCGGTTGCCGCCACACCGGTGATTATAAGCGAGTGCAACGTCTACGGGAAGCAGCAAGACAGATGGGGTTCTCAGATCGGCAAGTGGTCTTTGAGGTAAACCCGCCCGCCTCGAGAGTGAACCAATACCTTGCAGAAGCCACCATCAATCTCCATACTATGGTTGACGAGCACTTCGGCATTGGTAGGCGTCTACAAGACCTTGTTGTAGTCTTGCTACTCACGCAAGTTTAAGTACACTTTGTATTGGCTTTCATTATCAGGGGTTGTGGAGGGTATGGCAGCTGGCTTAGTGACGGTCGCACATAGATCCGGTGGACCCTTGATGGACATAATCGGTCCTGCGTTGGCGCAACCAGGAGTTGACCCGGGCATGGTGAATCCGACCCCTGTGGGCTATCTGGCTGTGCGGCCTGAAGAGTACGCCGAGGTCTTTCGTTACGTCCTTGTCGAAGCCACGCCCAACCAATTGGAACCTCTTCGGACTGCCGCAAGGCAACGCGCACAAACACGCTTCTCGGAGGAAGTCTTTTGCAAGGGGTGGCTCAATTATGTCGAGAAACTAGGTGTGTGAATGATTCTCCTCCATTCCTATTGTTTTGATTTTAAATTCGGCTTCCCTTACTACAAACGAAATAAATGATGTGACGCTAGCACTTCCGGTAACCTAATCGTCAAACCTTGAAAATCAATAAATTTAGGATGACAAATGATGTTTTGGAGAACTTTCCACGGTAGCCATGTTGCGGTGGTCCTCCCATGAATTAATGTTTTGGTGTACCGCAGATTTTCCCCCTATAGTAAGTAGGAAAAATAGGTTTCTTTTTGCGGGCGCACTACGTAGGTCATTCCATCATATACCCGTTCGGAGTTCTTAACCTCAGAGGCGTGAGAATAGGTGTTGTACTTGAGGCAGAATGCACTTATTAGTAGACGGAAAGTGTGTGCAATGGGTAGGCCATTATTTGTCAATCAGTAAAGAAATATGGCATTATTTTCGGGCTTTTTGTCATCAGAACGCCCACAGTTTGTGTGAATATTTTTGCTTAGGTAGAAATAGTGGTCATTAGAAATGCACGTACTGACAGCCTAATACCTATCTGTCTGTTTCATCGGTTGCGACCTATTAAATCTTCAATAGCTGTAAGATTGAATAACGACCACGATACTGGTCGGTTACTGTCTTACAGGCACCAATCGGACGCCAGTAGTATTGACGTTCAGTATTGATTAGTTGTTAGTGCACCAATCGTATCGCAGGCTAGCACCCAAATGTGCATTTATGAATGTCAAGGTTATTACAGGAGCTGCGTACAAATATGGTACAAATTGCTTTGTCGAATTTCTCTGGCGATTCTTCAAATAGTCATTTTTCAATCTCATGGTTTGGATTGTGACCGTCTTTCAAAGCGCTTCCTTTTTCATGGAGTTTTTCCAAAACATGGATATTTCAAACTGCTTTCTAGTACTTTTTTAAAATGAGGATAAATCACTTCATAGGTAACACCTTCACCTCTTTAAAAAAATGCGTGAATATCAGTGAGGCTTGAACTATCACCGCATATGGAGGTATGGTGTCCATTGGTATATCATGTAATCGTTGCGAATGTTACAAATCCTAAATACAAAAATAAAGCTGTAATGCGTTTATGAATGAGTGGCAGCTTAGGAATTTGACTGCTCTATTAGCTGTTTTTTTGTGGTCACATTTGAACGAAGAGGGCACTACCTATTGAATGCAATGAAATGCATTCACTTTGTATGTAAACTAATAGGGTTAAATTAATCATGTTTTTGAAAAATTGTGGTTAGTTTAAACGTATTTTGCGCTGCAGAAACGATGTGGCAACACAGACAAATGAAGACATTGAAGAACTGGATGCGCGATTGACATTGACGAGGCCAACGCATCCAATCCCGCGATGCGATAGTTTAAGGGTCTCTAATCCAACGATATAAAAGCTACAATGAGCTACAGGTCATATTTTGCAAATCTGTGGTAAGGTTTGGGGCGGTCGGTAGTCTAAATATCATAAACTCTTTGACGGAAATCTTCGCAGAAAAATTCGCTGGGCGGCTGAATGGACTTCTGAGTATGAATTTGAGATGCAATTCACAGGAGGAAGTTTGTACAAGCAATTTTTTTTGGAAGTTGTTTTTACCGACGTCTGCAATGTTTTATTTGAATGGTTAAATAAATTCAACTAAATCGACAACAGTCAGCCCAACCAGCCTGATTATTCTTCCGGTTCCTGGCTAATATTTTCCGGATGGATGACCACCACGACAAAGTAGACGAAATCCAGTGCATGGGATTTGACCTTTAAAACATCTGACTAGCAGAAACGGATCATCGGCGGCCAATGCAATTCTCCCGTTTGGGTGGTAGAATCGGAAGAAATATCCATAAAAAAGATAAGCTCCCACCCTATGCTATTTGACCGCGCCTCAGTTGTCAACAGGGAAGGAGAGGATGACGCCCTTTTGCTTAATTACATCCGAATTAACATCCGATTTGCGTCCACTGCCTCATTAAATGAGGCGTGTGTTTGTTAGGTGTCATTTGCATTAAATTAGTGCGTGAAGTGCTCACTACAGTAGGTAAGCAATTCTAATCAAAAATGATTTGCATAATTTTGTCTTCAGTTTTCATAAATTCGGTCACCCAATTGGTGCCATGCTAATTCATTGATGCAACGTCTTTCGTTGGTCCACTGTCGCTACCACAACTTTTGAATGATTGGCTTTTCAGACACATTCAGTATATATGAACTTTAGGAGGGGCTCATCATTCGCACAGAAATGGATCCCCAAAAGTGGCTTCTTAATTTACAATTATGCTCAAAGAAAGAGCTATTGTTTTCCTCAGTTTGATTTGCTCCTTTCATGAGCTGAGTATAAAGTAAGCGAGAAGTGACAATTTTCACCCAGTGGAATGATTTGGTTTGATTCAATCACGAAAATGGACTAGTTGACGAAGTATTTGGATAGCTAATACAGCTGGAAACTGCGCAGCGTAGGTGTCAACAAATCTTTCACCCATTCAAATCCCTTCTGATAAAGAAAACTTCCCGAAAGCTTAGTAAAATTGGAACGATCCATGGAAAAGATTTGGCAGTCTGATTTGACCATATCTTGGCAGTTATCAGCAGAAACTTAATTTGTGGCCTGCACGACAGCCTATTCCTCTCATGAGTTTAACCAAGTAGAACTTCTGTCTGTTGCCTTCATAAATTGCACCAGATTTTATTGTTTGCAGCAAGTGCGTTAATCTTGTGCTCATAAGTCGACTTCTTTGTGAGCTGCCGATTTAGATTGTTCATATCTTTATAAATGCCAGCAGTGAATTTCACGTATCCGACTTACATTTATCTTCCGTGGACCAAGTTCCGCCCCAATGGCATGGAGCCCTGCTCATGCCAACTATGCAACAAAATTTCCAATCTCCTCTGTTCACGCATAATACAGATGCCCCCCAATGACCCTAGAGATAACGAAGGCCCACTATTGGCGGTTGCGTTGACGATACCACTCCTAACGTATAGATATTCGGCATTTTGCCCCCTTGAGAGCGCGTAAAAATGGAGGCATCTGCTGGGAAGTCTCACAGCTGAAGAATTTTTACTAGTATTTGCTTAGAAAATAATGGAAAAAGTGGCTTCCAACATTTTGGTTTGGAAAACTGCACTTGCTTAATATCACCAATGGTGTCAGTTTTACGCCTCTTCCATGTTTTAATAATAAAACCAAGTTCCAATTTGTATGCCCTAGTTAGCCTTCAGAGGTGATTCCGATACAATACGGCAATAAAATGGTCGAACTTCAAGATTAAAATTTGAACTGTCTCCATTTGCTAAGACGAAAATATATTACTATTATAAGTTGGTTGCTTAACTCTCAGTTTTGGCAAATGGCCCACTTTGGGTCTCCGCCATTGCACCTTCGCCGAGTGCGCTCTTGCAGTCCATGCAAGTAGCTTCAAGCCCTACTGTATGAGCAATGTGTCTATATACTCTGCCCGAGTATTATCTTCTTTCCTCGCGATATTGGTAGCAGCGGAAAGCGAATCCTATCTTAAAGGACATCTATCCTGGTTTCTACTGCTGAGTGGTAAGCCTTAGTGGAACAGAAGAAGTGCATATGCAATGGGTGAGAGAATTGCTGATGACACATTGCAGGAAGCTTGAAATTGATACCTAACATTAGCAACCAATCCAGTCTCGTGTTCTCCAGAAAAGCTATTAACAACTAAAGGGACACTAGCTATGAACTGTCTAAAATGTTCGTTGCAGAGCTGTTAGCGGTAGATGCATGTCGATACCTCATTTGCTTCTTTTCTAACTGGATAGAACCCAGATGGATATGGCTAAGCAGCAATGAAATGAGAGCAAAGTGGCAAGGAGAAATAGAAGTGAAGCCTTACTTTCAAGGAACTATTCTTAACCCCGACCTTTGTTATATGACCCTGTTATTGGTTTAGTGTTCCCACGACCAACAATGGACACGCGTGAAGGCTAGCATTTTCCCCCGCCCCCGAACCCAGTTACCGTATGGGACGAAACTCCAGATCCAGTAAAATTGCTAAGAGGGATCAATGACGTTTCAATCAAGTACCTTTTCAACTACATGGAAATTCAATGACTGGCACGGGTGGCTCGCGGATGTTTCCTTACGGCACCGATTACGTTGCGACAGCTAATACAGGAGGTTGACGAAGCTGAAAAGGGTACGGGAACCATGTAATACGATTCTCGTTTGTATAACTTTTAGTTTCTGGTGAAATAGCTACTATGAGTCTCCGTCATTGTACCTTCGCCGCGTAGACTGGCCTCCGGATCATGTCAGTAGCACCAAGCCCTACTGTATATGGAAGTCTCGGGGCGCTGCATTAGTGCTTCCGTGACTGAAATTCTTTTCCGGCCCAAAAGCTAATCAAAGGTAAACAGTTTTTACCCATATTTTGCACTGCTAGCAAAATATTGCTACAATAAAGTCCATTTAGTTCATTGCTGGAAAATTCAGACTTTATAAATTATTTCATTTAAAGATTCCTCTTCACTTTTTAAAAATTACAGAGACTCAAATAATCGAGAAGCTGTGTGCCATAAAGTAAGCCTGTTGATTAGACCTTATTTTAACGGGTAAATAAGGAACGAATGCGCAACTACGAAGGGAATTCTTCCAATAGTCAAATCTAGTCATCATAACCGCTGGAAATCAAGCAGCGGTTTTGTAAGCTAAGCACTAATCAAGTGGAAGTTTTGGAATCATTAGACGCTTCATCCCGATTAAAACTAGACGGCGCATTCCGGTGGATGCGGCGGAGCCCCGAATAAAACACCCTCGACAGTAAGTAGAGGTGCGACACTCCAGAATGGTGGAACGTTCGTACTATCTAACGTAGCGGCGAGAGATTCTCCTTCACACCATCGACTGTGCCACGGCCGCAATGGGGACAACGAACATTGCGAAGTTATCCAGCGTGAAGCTATCCTCAAATCCACCGACACCTCCCCATATCGCGACTCGGCTATCGAACTTGTAAAAAACACCTGTGTTACCAGCCTCACACCCCATCAATGTACTTACAACAAAGTTACCTCCAAGCTTTATAAGTTGCTTTCACTCGGATTGGATCTTCAAATCCGTCACATCCTAATCGCAAATAAAACAGGTATCTATTGAAAGGCCTCAGTAACCAAGCCGGGTTAACACAATTGAATGTGAATTCAAGGCAGTAGGTAGGGACAGCTTTTAAATGGGAGGTCGAGGTATACATTTAAGTGATGGCGCTTTAAAAGACAGTCAAAAGAGCGAAGACCGCGTAGACCAAAGCACACGGATAGCCCACGAGAAAGCGCTGCTTCTCCAGACTCAGGGCGCGCACAAAGAGCTTGCTAGAGGACATTGCGCTCCAAAATACAATGAAGGCGGTGAGGACCACCCCCAGAGGGGATCTAAAATAAAGTAATTTTCCTTAACAAATACTTCAG
>NW_020170406.1:720403-768607 GCF_000524195.1 Echinococcus granulosus | reverse complement strand
CGAGTGTGGTGAGCGCAATCATTTACGAATACGAAAATTTGGCCTATACTATGCACCGAGGTGCGCCATCAGGAAATCTTTCTATGCCGAAGCATCCGAGGCCCTAGCTGACTTGTGGGATTAAAGTATAAGTGTAGGAGGAACTATGGGAACACATAAAGAGCATATCCACTCCCAAAAATTAATTCTTCTTCTAAACCCAAATCCTGATTTGACCTGAGCACCAACAACACTTCACTAAGACTAATAACCAGTTTAGTCTGAGAGGAGTTATTTGAACCCGTATTCGCCTGCAAGATAGTCACTCCATCTGGGTGGATTCCAACAAGGCCATCCCGAAAAATTGACTGCGATAGACGTCCGATTACCTTAAACGGTTGAATAGTGGGATCGCACAACTTTGTTATGACATTTGTGTGCTGCTTCTCTTGGCAAATAACCGTCCTAAGACCGCTTCTTGATGCGATAGCTGTGGAAACCAATTGTTTATCTATCAGGCTACCTTTGCTTTACATATTTATTTCAAAGCATTAAAACACCAATCACCTAAAACCATACCAACCACTTGTTAGCGCATCAATCTCTCTCTTAGATAGTTCATCCCCAACATTCCATTTGTCAGCCAGGACGCAGTTTCTCAAGGCACTGAACAACCTACCTTGAGTGAATTTAATGTTCACGCAGGTCAAACGATTTGCCGATTGAGGCTTCGATGTGTGATATGTTAATATGCATAGTGAGAACGCTGTTTTTATACTATACTGTGATTCTGTGCAACTGCTGTGGATGCCTGCGACACAAATGTTCCTGCTCAATTTCCCAGTAAGTTAGTTCTCCAACATCGAGCCTGAGTGACAGATCATGTTTAGCTGTGCTGGGTAACTCACTCAGGCGGTCCCTGTTGGCAGCCGCCAGACGCGTACACACTTGAAGTGCTTTAGCTTTTTTACCTGCATACGTGGGTCAATAAGAACAACCGTCCGGAAGTCCTTGTCTATTGATGAGCCGGTTGAAAGTTTAATAGGGTCCGGGCCACATGCATAAACCCCAGTTAACAGCAACCACTATTACTGACTGCAATACGTTCTCAAGAGGAAACATCGATTCTCAAGGATATTGATGAAGGCAATAAGATCCCACATTTCCAGACAGATTATCCCCATGGGAGGCGGTGTTAAGCACACAAATCCAGTGATAACTGAACAGAAACACTTTAATGAGATAGAAACGACTTTCAACCCTCTGCAGGGTCGTAATAGAGGTGAAATGGGAAGTTGATGGATCATGCAATTAAATGAGGAGAAAGCAGGTGCCATAAACCCTGATTATTACACAAGGAATGATATTTAAGCAATTATGCTTTGTCACATTCCCAAAGCAGTTTGTTTGATGGGTTTAGGAAAAAAGCAGTTGTTCAATGGAAGACTAGCTGCGGGTTAATCAATGCTTAAAATGTATAGGCTTTGAAAGTGGGAGTCGTGGTGAGAAGTTGGTCGACAGAAAGATCCAATAAGAATAAACAGGTGTGCAGCTTCAATTTTAACAAAAACAGCAAGCGTGTTACGTCTTGAACCCAAAAACAGAATTGGTTAGTGATTTAAATGATTATCAAAAATACTTTGCCGAAAAATTGATCAAATGAAATTAGTCCAATCGAGAATACAAACCATAGACGCTCGGTGCGATAAATCAAAACGAGGACTTCAGAAACCTTACACAATGTACTGGGCATTCGAAAACGTGATAGGCTTTATGTCAAAAATTAGTCGAAAACCCTCGATGTTCCATCAAATGATAAGAAATACTCTCCAGAGGGAGAAGGTCGTATCAAAATAGTCGCACCTCTGGGCCAACTTAAACGCTGGGTGCAAAAATACTTAAGACTAAAAAAAGAATCGCTAATGAAGGGAAAACAAGCAGTCTGTACAGATCACAAGTAAAAATAACATGTTTTTACTGTGAAAAATCCAACAAAATTAAGGTCTCAACATGAATAACTCGCAGTTATAAACTCGATACCGAACAGATTATATCAAAATTGCCCTGTGAATAGAGGTAAGATAATAATGACTGTTCATCATATTCGTAAACCAACAAATGAAAAGCAAAGAGGACACTCCTCAAACCCATACCAGGCGAAGTTTTAATTGAAGTATACGACAGAGGGAACAGTAGATCTTACAACAAATTCACTAATAAGAGAGATCAAAGCAAACTTAGAATTAAACTACGCCATTATTTGTCCACAAAGAAAAATAAGTTAACTGCTCGCTGATCCGCAAAAAGGACTTTTAATATAATCAAAAGCCTAGCAAACCTGTACATATCGAATGGCGGTAAAATAAGGCAGATATCACAGACAAATCAGGACAATCAAAAGAAAACTAGAGCCCTCAGAACCAGCCGGCAATCAGCTGTAGCTATTGGTATATGTACAATGAGGTAGGAATAAGTACCCGTTAAACGCCAATTAGTTGAGAGAGTTTTTCTATGAAAGATCAACATTCAAACTAACAGATTTGTAACTAATTAACAAATTAGCTGAATTCTAACGAGAGGAGTATAATCCCGATTTGAGATGGCGGAGAATGTAATGAAACCAACAGTGAAAGACGTTAAAGAATCAGTTGGGGAGAGAGACGGGAAAGAAAGAGGGGATGGTTGTTTGGGTATGATCAAAATTCAAAGTCCGACCCCAAAATTCTCAAATTTAGGCTAATCAAAGCTTTCAAGACAAAGAGGGTAGTTAAACAAAACAGGTGGGAATGCCCACCAAAATTTATTTGGGGAAGATTGGTATCTCTAAAAAGTGGAAACAGTGTAGTACGCAAATCAAAAACCTGAGGAACTATTTAAAGCTTACCAGATAAGTATCTGTCGGAAATGGCTATGAAATTGGAATAATCTTACCAATTAGCGACTTGAATAATCCCACAAAGAAGAGATGAAAATAAAATACGACGTTAGAGAAGGAGCTCTTAAAACAAACAGAGCAGCTTTAGTTGAGCCCGTGATTACTTTTTACAGCGCAATCAAACTTGCAAAAAAGACTGCTTAGTCCCTACCAATTTAGATAAGCACGCTTACGTAGAACAAATAGCCTAAAATGAGAATATTTCAACTGAATAAAAATGGTTAGAGGTACACAAAAACAAAGAATTCCAAGAACTCATTTGACGAAGACAGAAGAGCATATGCCTCGGAAACGTACGAGATAATTCAATAAGTTCATATAGTTTATTATAAATAGGTTAAATTAGTCCAGAACATTTTGTAAAGCCCTTTATTCACTTAAAGAACCCCTATTCCAATTTAGAGTTAATCATTTCTCAACGAGACAAGCTTGACGTGAATTTATCTTATCAAATACTCCGGCTCAGTCAGTAAAAACTATTGACACCGTTTATTTCCCGAAAGTTTAATCTATTTCAGATGTGAACATGTGACTGCCTGAAGCTAACGCTAAGAGAAGGCGATAGTTATCACAGAAGAATATCAGCAGGAAGATGCAAGGAATGAAACAGCCTCTACCTCACGAAAACTGTTCTGGACGCTCTACTCACCAGTTTAGATACAATCTAATGCTTCGATATTACGAGGAATGGAGGGTCGTCCTGAACGAAGAGCGCCAAGCCGTAAGTGATTCAGTATCAGAATCAAATTGCTCATACTAATTCTGAGCTGCTGAATACGACTTCTCTAAATGATATAAAAGTGGTGCAAGAAAAATCTATTTGATCAACAAGTTCCGAAATAAAAGTGTGCTATAAAAACCGAGATTGGAGAGGGAAGGCAGAGCTTGAGAACCATTCAAAGAAGAGAAAATTAAAGTGCAAACCAATACAACAGTTTGAAAAAATCCTATGGTAATTAGTGCATGATGCAACGAGAAGGGTGGAAGTTTTCCACCAAATGATGCGTTTGGAGAAGCTTCATTTTAATTGGAGGTACCCAGTAAAGTTTCGAAAGAGAAAAGTAGAGAAAGGCGGTGCAAATGAAATATGAGAATTGGTAAATTGTCTGAAAAAGACAGAAAAGCAGGGCCAGCTAAACAAATGTAATGACAAAACATTTCTAAAAGCTACCTAGTAAATGATTGTGCTTATGAAAAGAAACTAGACCAATGGGGAAGACAAAACATCTGCAACCACTTGAAACCTATCAGATCGTAGCAAATGGGATAAATTCAGCGACTCATTTGGGGAAAATGAGGCAGTCAAAACGTCTGGCCTTAGATTCAACCATACGATCACCGGATAAATCAACTGAAAGTAAGATGAGGCAGAAATAAGCACTCACTTGAGGGAGAAGACAATGCCCACGGTGGAGAGGACGCACATGGGGAGCATGCAATAGCCCAAGACGGAGACCACGCATGTAGGCGCCACACCCTGTGGTGCCATGAGGGAGAGAAGGGTGTACATGCTAAGGCACCCCAGGAGTCCAATGCCGTAGATGTAGTTGAAGTGTACCTTGCCTGCCTACAAGAAAAAATTTCTTAGCCTTCCCTATTCACGTTAGTAAGTAAATTAGAAGACTCAATGATGTAACTCTACCTGGTTCCCATCACGACCCAGTGACACTCCTTTTCATCACTAGTTATCCGCCCTAGCTAGGTGTCAGGAGGACGGTTCTCAAACTTGATTTAACCAAGCTATTGAACTTTCAGAACCAGTTGAAAAAGGTCTTTGTCCCCTTCCAAAGTGATCAAACTAGAGGCCATTTTAGGTAGTTAGGAGCTCTGCTGAAGAGCTGCAATGTCGGCCATCGCTCTTATGCTTTTGATTCCAAGTAGAAATAATGCATTATCCTATTTCTCATGGGTTTGTACTTAGTAACTGTTCTTAACGAAACGAGTATAATTCCAATGGGTGGGGTTGAGTCGAATAGCTGTGACTTCCTCCATTTCCAAAACTACAAGTAGGAAGTCTACCGAAGCCACATTTTCAAAAGTTCTGAGGGATTAATCTATTGTTACTAGCTTACCAGCAGTAGGGTTCCACCAAAGATGAGACAGAAAACCAGAGGTCCAGCAAGGTCTGTGTCATCAAGCACCTCCTGAGGACATTCACGCATGGGGTTCAGTACGTTTAGAGTCTGAAAGGTAAAACAAGGAACACTGAAGGACAAAAAGGTCCATCTTTCTTCCAGATAAATTGGTATATTAATAAAACCAGGAAGTCTCTTGAAAGATACCTTCCAGATTAAAGTCAAAGCATATGAGAATGCATCGTCCATAGGAAATAGACTACATTCCACCAAAAACGGAACAGGACTCAATCAACGAAAGTCCCCTTTCCAAGTTGAAGTGAGCGCACCAAAACACTATATTGGATTATTACCACATTGGTAAGCCTTTAAAATAACACTATCACTGTTTGATAAAGCCGATACAATCGAAATACTGTTCACACAAAATTTACCCGATGCTTATTGGACGACCAAGTAACAGCTATTCGTGGCCATGCTCCCGACTATCCAATCAAAACAGAGAGTATGATTTGCAATAACTTTCGAGAGTTCAATTTTGCAAAATATGTTCTGCGTACAAAGCCTGGCAATTTCCGCACTGCTCCTAACTCGGACAGCTTTCAATCTTAAATGTCCACCGCCACCAACATCAGGACTGTACGCCTGCCGAAACCGAAGCCTCCACAATGTTCCACTTCCCGTGGGAGCGCCAATCAAAAACCGTCTAGCAATCACCACCCTCGATGTCTCAGACAACATCATCCAGCTACTTCATGAAGACGCACTACGACCCTACCCCGCACTGACTTGTCTCCGAATGGAAAGAAACCTTCTCTGGAAGATCACCGATCATGCTTTTCACGCGGTACCGCGACTCCAGCGCCTCCTACTTCGGGGCAACCGTCTAGCCGTCCAAGCTGGCAGCTTTTCCATTGTAGCTCTGCTCCAATTGAAGCAACTGAGAGAGCTCGATCTCTCCGAAAATCCCCTCGGCCAACTGCTTGCTAACTTCTTTCCTCCATCCTTGCTAGAACTGCGTTTAGAAAACACAATTCCTGGCCTAGTGTTTCAACCAACCGCTCTCAGCGAACTCAAAAATCTTCAGGAGCTCAGTCTGGCCAACAACTCCTTCAACGGTTTGCCAATACACCTGGATAGCGAATTACGATCATTGAGAAACCTTAAACGTTTGTACTTAAATGGTAACACTTGGAACTGTGACTGCCATCTAACCTGGCTTGCTCGTATAGCACGTGGACTCAATGCTACTGCATTGTGTTACAGCCCCGAGGCCCTAAAAAACCGAATGATTGCTAATCTTCCGTTAGCAGAGTTTCAGTGTGCACCGGTAGCGCTAAATAAGAACGGAGTAGAGAACCGGATCACCGAGGTGGAAGTCGGTTCGACCGTGACGATGGTGTGCCACTTCTATGCGGAGCCCAGAGGTCGGGTTCGGTGGTTCCGTGGTCAGATGGAAGGTGAGGAGGGAGAGGTAGAACCGACGGCAATAACAGCGGTGAAGAGAGGTGTGGTTGAGCGAGTTTTAGGAGACTCCCTTACCAAGACCAATCTTACGTTGCGTGAAGTACAGGCGGGTGTGGACGACGGGGTGTATCGATGTGAGGCAGAAAATGCGCGGGGCAAGGACGCCGTTGTCTTTCGCATTCGAGTGGGCTATCAACGTCTGTGGAACCAAAGGCATCGTGACAAAGGTGGATTTACACTGGTGAGTGCAGCGTGGACGGGTGTTGTGGTAGGCGGAGGAGTACTACTCGTCAGTTTAACGCTCCTCAGTGTGGTGATCTATTGCTGTCAAAAGGAGCGAGCGGAATGTGAACCACTTCGTCCCATCGTGATGAAACAGCATCGACGATTCGGAGATACTACGGGTAAGAGTCTACTGTTTCCCGCAAAGATTAAGAATATGAGATAGGACTTGCATTTCTCATTACTAAAGACCATCATCATATAGAACAATTCCTCCTCTCTGTTTACCAAGCCAACAAAGAGTCACGGAGCTTTAGACTACCCATTTTAAAAGTATCTTTAATGAAAAAAAAATGGTGCGTTGATCACTCTTGGAAGGGAGTTTCTTCCATAAGCCTCCCAATTAATTGGAAGAATCTATATTTAAATTTATGTAAGTAGTGTAGAATTATGATATGATACCAAATTTAAGTGAAGTGAAGAACTTGAAAGCGATTAAGTTAACAATCTGATAAAATGATGCATTTTCACAAGGCCAACCCAAGTGGACCTCGTATTTCATAAGGAAACAAAGATAATAACGTGTCAAAAAGCTTTATCCAGGCCATATTATTTAAACTTGAGTTGACTTCATTTTTACAAATAGCATTTGTGCAAGCATCGAATCCGTGTTTGTTTAGTCGACAGAATAACATTTACCAAGATTGTCACGACTTTTTCGAATCATAATTCTTTGCGATGCTTGTGGTAAGAGTTGGAAAAAATGCAATCTCTGATGAAACAATTCATGGATTTTTCTTATAGCAATTCTGGCCTTCATTGAGCCTGATCATTAATGGTGAATAAGAAAGATAAAGTTTTCTCAATAAAAGCTAATTCATTTCAAGAAGAAGCACTCAAGTCTTATGCCATTTCAAACCATTACCAGTGAATTTAGCTAAAACAATTTCCATAAATCCCATACTTAGCAGAATAGCAGATGATTCCCGAACATATATAAATATTTTGCCATTAGTCAATGATCCAACTCTAACGGGGGCAAGTACAAAACGACCTTTTTTTGCTCTGACGGGAAACTGATGCCTGAAATTATACACGGACAGAAAGAACACAGTAAAAGCTTGCCTCTTTCGCCTTATAGATGCCCTCTGTCTGCCAGAATGCACTCTGACACCTACGGGAGGTGAAGGAACAGGCCAAATGACTGACGTGGTGCACTATCAGATCACACCGACAAGCGACTGGTTCACCAATGCCAGCAATGAAATTGAACGCTTGTGAGCAGAAAAAAAGCCGCGTAGCTTTTGTTTTCGTTATGTGAAACTCGATCCATTAGTCTCCCCACGTCCATTTGGTCTTATGAAAAGCTGTTTGCCTTTGAATATTTAAAATGGAATGCAAAACAAAATAAAAATGAGCTAAGAGAAGAGGAAATATGCACGCCGTGTTTCTGCCTTAATGAAAGGGGAAAGGTGAAATAAGAGTGGCGTCTCCCCTCGTTAGCCGCTTGTGATTAGGTGTTTCATGGACAAAATAATGACAGATAATTGAATTTAATTACGAAGAGGTAACAGTGATCAGCATAAAAAAGAAACGTTAGGTTAACACACACCCATGCTTTTATAGAAACGAGCGAGAATGGGTTAGTGAGAAGCCGTGATAATCGAAGAGATTAAAACCAGATGCTCTACCCCAGTGCTGAAGTATTTCTTTTGGTACCAACCTGCCGACAGTGACTTTAATAAATCAAGAAATGAACTATTTTGAAGGAAAGAATGGTCGAAAGTCCTTCATCTAATGAAAGCAGAAAATACAAGCAAATGCAATGCAATCCCACTCCCAGCACCATATATATGACGTTTTTCATCTATTTATGGCACCTAGTTAAACCGAGTCACGTACCAAAAACGCACTGGGTGAGTTTAAAACAATAGGCTGGCCCAAAAATGTTCTTAATTCGAACAGACATTCAAGTAGAGCTTTTGTGGGTCATGATGGTCGATTTTTCCGAGATTCTGATACTACTTTAGGGATGGGGGGCCAGCTGCCCAAGCTACCGCTCAAAAGCTTCCATTAAAACATAGTTTTTCATATCGTTTAAAAAACCTTTGAAGTATGGCTGTCAGTCACTACTTAACGATATATTTAGCCTGTCAAAGGATAACGTAGATTAACAATGGATATTTCTACTCCAGAGAACGTTGATGCTTCAACTGCAAAAAATATCCTAAAGACAAGGAATAAAATTCTCCAGCTTAAGCAGATTTAAAGGAACGCAAAGATAAGAAACCAAATCAAGAGAAGTACCAACTTGGGCTGTATAACCTCAATTGTAAGACATCTCGCAAGTTTAGCTGAGGTAATGATAAAAGAAGGAAATGCTCCAGTTTAGGTAAATGAATGGTTGCAAATAAATTAGTACCCTCGGGAGACGAAGTCCACCACTGACCCCTCAGGCTAGTAATGTGATCCGATTTCCTATCCTAATCCAAATCTCGCACGATGATAAAACGTTTGGCCTACTACAAAAGGTTACATCAGCATTTTTAATACATGCATATCTACCAGAACTTCAGCAAAAACAATATAAAGCACGGATTATATGAAATTTAGGTTTAAAAAATATCTTGGAAGTGAATGAGCAAACAAGTGTTCAAATGCACAAAATTTTTAATCCAGATCACAGCGTGAATATATACGAAACGATCTTGAATTTCTAACATTCACAGCAGTTAGAACTGACCAAAATTCATAATGGGTTAATGAAACTGTAACCATTAGTAAGAGACTGTTGACTTATATGGTCCAGGATATAGGAAAATGTCCCCAATTTACAGTAAGGCTGGAAGGGTTACTGACAGTTTCCCAGTAGAAAATAAAACTTAGAGACGCAAAGAAACCAAGTTAATGTAAAAAGAAGAAATTCCCACCTTTTGAAGAATGTGGCCGAAATTCACACCGAGTTCTAAAAAGAAGCACGATAGAGATAAGTCAATTTACTTCGGGTATTTGCTAAGGCATTGAGAAGTACATGTATATAAAAAATCTGGTATTTCAACAGCTTAAAAAAGTACGAAATTAGATATTCTGTTGACATTCTAAAGCCCATCACTAATTATTAGACAACTCTATCGCGAAAAGGGGACTTTACGGCAATATAAACTGTGGGTGCCTAAAAACTATGATAAGTTCAACTTTCGAGGTGAAGGTGTTGCAAATGCGTACGCCTGCAATATCATCCGATTAATAATGTCGAAACATGAGAGCACTAGAATAGAGAACACGCAAAACGACTAAATTAAACAGGATTTGGCAGGGTACGACGTAATTAATCGAGGTACATTCAGCGATACAAACTATATCTGTGAAGAAGAACACATAAAAACAGAGAATTCGTGCCTTCTAAGAGAGGAGGTTCGTCCTCAAAGTTGAACTGTACGTTTATGTTCCCATCTACAGAAGCTGGTGTGAAGTAGGGATTCTGCGCTTTTTGTTGTGTTGCGTCACCATAACTGAATTGCGAAAAATGGCTGCAACGACGGAAATAAGGAATTGGGTGTAATAACAACAGAAAGTTCCGTACTTATTCAAACGTCGTTACAAAATTCGAATATCTTGATCAAACCAGCTAGAACACTAAGTAAATACAGGTGAACAGTGAAAAAATAAATATATAGAGGGAATATAGCTAATTTGCAAGAACTATAGGGATGAAAATAACTTCTTCATGTAATCAGATCAAAAGTTTTGGATACCAAGCACATTCCACTCACACGTTGTTGGGCTCAAAGTAGCCAGGATTGTAACTTTGCGACTGTGAGTAATAATACTGCTGTGAACTCATTTATGTATTACTGTTAGGTAAATTGCCTCCGAAACCACGAGCTTTTAACTCGAGCACCCACAAGACGGCTATGCTGACGTAGAACCTAGGGCTACGATTGGCAACCGAAAAGGCGGCAGTTTGTAGCAAAGCAAGGAGAATTCCAATCGCCCTATATTACAGGACTGCTGCGGAGATTTGTGTTAAACCCTTACAACATGGTAATTTGAGACAATTATTGCTTACCAACAACAGGGTTGTGGTTGTTTATCGAGAAATCGCAATAATTACATGGATTCCTAGAGCATCGAAATAGTAAATTGGCTCAAGCACTATTTTGGTTCTTGTCGAATGAGGAATTGCAGCTACTCTACAGTTAAACTGCCATTAAATCCAAAAAATGTTTTATTATTTATTCTGAAGTAGGTGAACATTGCATGTAATATTACTCCTTCTTAAAAAACTAGATAGTTTTATAAATCCGGAGCCTACAGCAATCTCAAGATTAATTCTATATACTGCTTAGATGTCAGTATCAGATTCACAAAGCGAAATACTTAACCACCCTTATAGATGTGGTTTCCCTCTCTGTGCAAAAGGGTTCCTACTACGTATCAATGCTACATACAAGAATATATGTAATACGATAGTGGTTTATCCCTCGGTACTGGTGAGGCGCCACTTTTGTACTTCAAATTAGACCCCTTGTACCTCGCTGGGTGGGCTGGCCTTTTAGGCCAAGCCAATGGCCCAGACACCTTCCCTGCGCTGAATATATATTCAGCCCGAGTATTGTGTTTTCGTCCGTCTTTAGGGAGTCTCAGGGCGCCACGTACATGCATTTAAGTCGTTTGACAGTTAAAGGAAACTAAGATGCTTTAGATGTGCTAATCATGGGTAACTATCTCAAGGAAATTACCTGAGCGTGGTGTTTGTCCCTAAAAGTGAGGTAAAGGAATGCGGTTACTGAGACGATGGGAATCCCTGTGATTGGGACAGCAAAAAAATTGGGCTAAAGGTACCTGAAGAAAATAAGTGGTTTAGTGAGTAACATACCACAATACATGAAGTTTTGCTTGTGTTTCTTACACTGACATGCAATACTATGAGGTGTTTCCAGCAACCACTTAAAAAGTCCCCCGAGCGCTGTAGGGCTCTGAACTGGTTATGAATTTTTCCTAGGGTTAGTTTTTAACTGCTAGCTTTTTTAGTCTGTGTTGAGGCATCATACTTCTATGTGGATTTTCATTTCATTTGTCTTAAAAACGCAAATGTCGGAATTGGGAGTGAACTCGTCCATTGTATAAATTCTAAGTAATGCTTTTATATTCCACCCTCTTTTGCCAAATAATTTAGACCACATGGCCGATGGAAAGTAAAATTAGGCTTAATGTGGTCAGGACACAGTTGCAATAATTAAATATCCTCTGTATTGTCTTATACTAACCATTTATCTGATTGGTTACCTCTAAAGCCGCTCAACTTGGATAGTTTCGGTTGCTTGTAATACCTTCTCGGTTTGATGCTTCGGCTCTAGTGGATCTAATCCGAAGGAGCCTGAGTCGCTTCCGCCCAGTTTTACAATTTGCTTATTTCCATGAGTTAACCCGTTTGCTCCAATATTAATGTAAGTCTTGGTAACTTCCTTTGGTATTCCAATAATTCTTAGCCCAGTATTCTTTTGCGACGTGATTGAAACTATTTGCATATGTACATTAGTTGGTCTTTTGTTTTTTTTTTCAACTGTTTGCGGGAACATTTTTTGCTGTACTTTTGTCATTTCTTCACATTCTACTTTTTCCTATTGATTTGTGTGTGAAATGCTTCATTTTGACATATCTCGTATTTCCTGTTTCGATAAAATAGTCTTGGCCCATATATCTCTTTTTCAGATCCTAAATTTGACTCCGGATGATGGTAAGGGCTGAAGATCAAACCGGTAATCAAGTCAAATAGCTGAATTCGCCAGATAATTTAGACTATAAAACTTTACATAGCGCAGCATCTACCCCTCCATTGGAACAGGAGCGTGTAATCTTTATTAATGAATTCAATGAAACCAAATTTTGTAACAATTCAATAAGGTACCATAGTTCCTCAACCGAGTGTTTGTATTTTTTAGTACAGGGAAGTACTCCCTTTTAACTTTTGTCCCCAAATTCTTATTTGAACAGTTCCGGAAGTATGCCAACATATTTTTTCTTCTCGTCGCTCTCTTTCAGGTTTGTGTTTTCGAGCCTAACGTGTCTTTTTTCACTCCCAGCAAATACCAGGTGTATCCCCGACTGGTCGATTCACTACTGTGGTTCCTTTGTCCTTCATTTTATGCGTTTCAGCGGTGAAAGAAATAATCGAGGATTACGTATGTTTAAACACTAATTATTTTATTAGTACAGGCACGTCATTCTGCTGACAAGGCCACGAACAACTCCGAAACATATGGTCAGTTCTTATTGGGGCTTTGATTATGGCATATAGTTCTGCGAAACGGATCCTGGGAGAGAACTCTGTGGAAGGATGTTCAAGTTGGAGACTTTGTTAAATTGACCAGCAACTGCCCTATACCTGCGGATCTTGTTATAATCGCCACAAGCGAGCCAATGTCTATATGCTACATTGAAACCTCCAATCTGGACGGTGAGACCGCTCTAAAACTTCGTCAGGCGAGTGATACTCAGTGGCACTTAGAAAACAGTCGTTCTTACATCTGCAGTATTTAGCTTGTTCGACAATTTTTTACAGGGCATACCACCCACTTCGGGCCTACTAACCGCCGAGGCCCTCAGGAAAGCAAGACTGCGAATTGAGTGTGAGCAGCCCACAAGATGCTTGGAGGAGTTTGTGGGTACCCTATATGATGAAAACAATACGTGAGTTACTTTTACACTTCTGTGTACTTGAGTTATCTTTATCGACATTCCTAAGAAGGTATAGAAATGGTTAATCTATAATGGGCTTTTTTATAATTAGACATCGGTGTTTATAATAGCTTTTCTGGTGCCATATTAGGCACCTGTAAATACGTTTTGTTATCATTCGAAAGCAACAAAATCTCAGTTGATTGTGCTTAGCCGAGGCTCTCAATTCTGTTGCACTTTTAGGGGTTATCCCTTGGACAGTAACCAGATGCTATTGCGTGGTGCCACGGTGAAAAATACGAATTGGGTTTTCGGTAGGTTCTTGCGAAAAAGATAACCTTGTATTCGTGTGGCTTAATAACTTATTCAATTTGAAATTTTGCTTATGCTCTATAATTGCTGCCGTTATTTAGGGCTAAAATGTAGAGTCCACTCGTTTGGTTTTATCATAAAGTCGATGTTCCTCCTTCATACTGTTAGTTCTGGGACTGTTCTTAACGTGGTTATTTTCAGGAGCCGTAGTCTACACAGGAAAAGAGACTAAAGTTATGCTCAATTCAACGGCTGCCCCACTGAAGCGATCCTCTGTCGACAAACAGACCAATTACTATGTAAGTTAATTCTTCACCGACGCTTATTCATAAGTTGTGCAGCACGAAATGTCCGTTTTTTCTATTTAAATCTAAAAGTAGTGTTTTCAATCATATTGCGCGCTTATTGTTACTACCTTAGTGGTTACTTGCTTGGCTTTGGCCAGATTTAGGCACTTAGAATGATGGCAGACGGATTATGTAGTTTTGCAGACTATGTAGTTTAATTACTTGCTGTTGCAAATTGAAAGAGGTGGTAAGGTAGTCAGTACAACCTCGGACCTGCGCAGTGAATGAGTCCCCAAATGGAATCTCTATGAGTATTTCGGAAAACGTTACTAGGGAATTAGGTTGTCTATTGGTTGACCTCTATTTCTTAATCGCAGACTTTGGTGTCGTAGGCACCCACCAGGTCCCATTAAGTTTGTTCTTCGTTTCTCAGCTGCTCTCAGGATAATCCCAATTTGTAGTTTAACCGATATTTCCGGTTCACTTTAGTTTCTTCACTCAAATTTTAGCACTTTTGTTTCATTTGTAACTGAGTAAAACAAGTGGCGAAAAAAAGCGAGGTGCTCTTAAAACGGTATCTTGAATCTGCAATGGTTTGGAGTAGTGAGAAATTCCGTGTCCTTGTGAATGACGCGCTATTTCGCCACGTGACTTGGGGTAATGAGGTTTGATAGCGCGTTTATCTATCCACGTATGAATGAGTACTATTCACCTTTCGTATTACGCGTCGATGTTTTTCTTTTAAACCTTTTATTCTTATGTGAGGGATGTAGCGGAGTCATTTCCCTCAATGTATCTTTTTTACCAAAAAGATCGCAATTGAAATTGCCACTTCCCTAATTTTTAATTGCCATTTTGCTTATGACAGAGACTATGAGGTTTGTATCTCCCTCTCTTTGCCAGATTCTAGTGCTCTTCGGATTGCTAACTTTTCTGACGATCTTCATGGTCATTGCTAATGTTATATGGACAAAAACAGTTGGTAAAAACATGTGGTACCTCACTGGAGTCGGTGAGTGCTCTATTGTTACTGCCTTTTTTTCGGAAAGTGGCTTTGCATTGTCAGTATTTGACATCACACCATTTGAGGCTATGAACTGTTTTCCATACCCCGCGCACGTATGCACACTGTTTCAGCTCAACAGATGTGTACTTCCATGCTCTAGATTATGGTTCCTAAGGGGGATTTTGGTGGCAAAAAATCTGTACTTAGTCCCAAATTGAAATGAGGTGGTGATTTGCACTCATTTCTTGGCGGGCTCTTTGTATCGGGGACTTCTTTGAAATAATCCAACGTTTTGGGAGCAGTAGTATCGATACAAAATGATGTTTGTGCTGGAACATCAAACTGTGCCAACTCCACCAGTAGCTGGCAGATTTTCTTGAGTCTTGTCTCGATTCTGCATGATCAGTGCGTGAATTTGGTTTCGCTGTCCGCAAGCCTTTTAACCTCATGGCTACATTTTGCTGGATGAATCTACCAATCCCTGCCTTGCCGCGCGCAAACTTTTCGGGCGTGAGCTTATCGACAGGTGGAAATCGCACTATTTATAACCGAAACACTTGGCCAAGTCAACTATGTTCAAAGCAATTTTTCTAGTTGCATTTGGCGTCGCTATCAGCACTTCCTGTAGTCAATTCTGCTTTGTCAGTTAAAAGCCTTCCTGTAAATCGCAATCACCAACAAAGCGGGAATGAAGACGATCTAATAGTCATATCAAGCATGCACCTTACTCTGTGTTATGGGTTTAGATAGGACTTAGGAATATTACATCTTTTGTTTGACACATTAGGTGCTAGAGGAATTCATCTGTGAAGTAGTTTGGGATCGGATGATGTTCTACAGCGAACGCATACCGTAACATGGGGAGACTACTCATCTCAGATATTGCACTCAATTCACTGTTTTCACATCACTATTATGTATTTTCTTCAAACCCGATCTCTTAGTATCGTTGGTTATCACAGAAGACTCGAGACCGGAATGTACGTCAAAAGTTCACACGATTCCAGTCATCTACACATTTGCCTTCGGTGATGCTTTGACCAACCATCGAGAGCTAGAGTGTCCTCATTGTCGTGTAAATTGTCAGCATTGTCACCAATATGGTCTCGACAAATGTGCAGAAGGGCTGGGGGAACATAAACAAAACTCCTCCATAGCATCAGTGTAGATGTCGAATCGCAGGATTTTTTAAATGCGCAGCTAAAGATATACCATGGTAGATTGTGTGTTCATCATCCAAATGCGTGCGTGCTTCTTGCTTATCCTGCAGAACTGTCTGTTAAAAGTGCTGGATTCATGTGCATCACCGCATTCATCATCTTCCACACCATCATTCCAATCAGCCTCCAAGTGACTCTCGAAGTAGTGCGCTTTGTCCAGGCCCTCTTTATCAATTGGGTAAGTTCTGTGGAACGTCGAATTTTCTTCATTGTTAAATTCAAGAGAATATCGGTGTTATTTTGCTTTGGCTCAACTTGAATTCCTTGATAACTTCAAGCACGTTTCTTCCTGTGAGCATCTTTGCCCTGTTTCACTTAGGGCTATTTTCATGAGATAAGCAGTGGAATCTATCACTAATATCAGCTAGCAACATTAACAAAGTGTCTGGATAACGAATGCCTTGAGCTACACAGGTTAGCGGAGTCTAAAGCTGTGATAAAGTTGGTGTAAATTACGAGTAAGATTTGGTGTGGCTACTATTTTCACCAATTCGACCGTTTAAAATAAACTTGCAGTCGCTTAAAGGGATGCTTTACCCTTAATAAAGTACCACCGTTTCATCCACTCCTCCTCCCTGATCCGCACTTGCGCCCATGCTTTTTGTTACCTTGCCTAGGATTTGGACATGTACGATGCGAAAACGGATACCCCAGCAATGGCTAGAACGTCAAATCTCAACGAGGACTTAGGCCAAGTGAAGCGTCTTTTTTTATGATTCCCTCCTTCCATCCCTCGTTCTCGAATTCTCTCTTGTTTTTTCATGTCGTAACTCCAGGTTAAGTACATGTTCTCCGACAAGACGGGCACCCTCACAAAAAACGTGATGGAATTCAAAATGTGTTCCATCGGCCGAGACGCTTACGGGTAAGTATACGCTGTCCATCAATGCTTAGGAAAAGTGGCATAATTTATGTACCACTTCTTACAATATACTTTTTAATGTACGAAATATACTACTGAGTTAGTCTTCCGAGGGTCCCATATTGAATACCATAAATATGCTTTTATTTGCATAAATCGATCCAAAATGGTGAGTCCTAGCGGTAATTTTGCTTGTGTAGGTGAAAACAGCTGCACAATGGATTCGAAATGCTTAAATTATTCTTTATGCAATCCAATCACTTTTATCGTTAACCATGATTGGACACTTAATTTGATTTGAAGGTTTTCATTCCAAAACTGTGCTTTGTACTATTGTACTGTATGTTAAATAGGTACAATATAAAGCAAAAAAGGCAGTTTCTTGATTAAAACCACTGATTATCTAAGGATATGGTAAGGAGTTATGTACGCGTGGCTGTGATCACTGACGTCAGGTCGGAGTTGGAGTTTAGTCGAAGTCACATTAGTGGTGCCTTTTAATTTGGGAGGTTGAAATGAGAAGCACTTTGGGAAAGAGGGTTCTAGGAATTTTTTCAAGATGAACGTCTGAGTGATAAGAAGTGGATGAATTTACGCTTAGCGATCTACAGATTTTTGAGAACATGCATGCTGAGTTGTCAATTTTTACGGTTTCTCTTTTAATTTGGATGAATTGCAATCACTTGTTCTGTCCTTTGCGGGGTTGCAGGATCATTCACTGAATAAAACTAGGGTCTAGAATCCAAAGTTTCCATTAAAATCAAATCTTTCATGTTAGGTTGAAGAAAGCCCTGGAAGTGGTGGAGGGAAGATTTTTCATGAATAGTTAAATCTTGTGACAAGTAAAAGGTTTGTCATGGAGAATTACTGGCTTTGCTGTATAACTTCCTTGCTATCAGTAGTTAGCATAACCTCACTTTTGAGATTAGAGTTTTCTATAAATCACAGACCAGAACTACTTCATGAGTCACTCCAGTTGTGTACATACTAGAACCGTTAGTAATCTCAAGGAGTTACTTGAACTTTCCTCCCTAAAGTAAGTTGATGACAGATAATGTGAATGCCCGGTTGGAACGAGCACTATCCTCAATACATGGTAGCAGTTAGTTTTGTTTTGAATTAACACTTAGATTATGCTAATTGAGTTCAACAAATCAGTTTCGGCAGCGTCGTTTGATTTAATGTGTAGATTAGCCCATTTAACTCTCACCAATGTGTGCGTTCGGCTGAACGAACACATATTGTACCATTTTTCACTGCTTAATTAAGGTCTATTATTTCGAAGGAATTTCTCTTTGCTCCAAGGACCATGAAGCGTTTGGTGATGGTGGGGGGTTGATCAGGTTTGTAGATTTGCATCCGTTGGATCATACATTGCAATCCCAAGGTATTTTGGTGTCTATTCCAATTCGAAACTATTCTGGCGCTTGAGTTTGCCAAAAATAATTCGTTTTTTTAGTAGCTCGATGGTGTTGGCAAATTCCCCATTTCTTTTGTGAGGCAAGGAAGGTCCTTTTTTACAAGACTTCAGGCATTTGTTTGGTCATTTGGTGCAGTAGAAACCGTCTATCTGTCATTTTCCTCTAGCATGTTTGTTTCTAGATCTGAGTTAACTCTCTTCACATCAGAATGAAGTTTTTTAAACAATTGGCCGAAGTTTTCTATATTTGGCTGCTAAAACCCCCGCTAAAAAATCTATTGCTTTTAATTGTTATGCACTGGCTCACTGTGATTTCAAGACGGAATTCTTCTTCGGTAGATGGCGTTAACTTTTGGTTTTATTATAATTACTCCAAAATTTAGTTTGAAAGATGGTTGTAAACTGATACTTATTTTTAAAATAGACTGATGCGCTTTCACAGGAACATGAAAACCGAGGACATTCACAGCTTTGAATCCTTAAGACTGATAAAACAGAGCCACAAATACCAAGGTATCAACGTTCGAGGAGAGATGCATTCTAGTACTTTACACAAGGTTGTTCACATAGCTTAGCAGTTTACCCTTAATTCTTTGATAAATTATCTTACCGGTTGTCGCTGGGGCTGGTACTCTATCTCGGCATAAAGTTTTTATAGCGTTCGTGTGGTACCAACAGTTTCTTACAGCATTGGGGTCTGCTTCGTGTTTTATTCAAAGCACAGTATTCTGAAGGTATCCACCCCTGCTTTAAGAGCTACATAACCCCTTTTTTGTACCGCCAGCGATCAATCAGATTTTCTGGGTTTTTATCTCCATAATGGAATTCCCTCTTGCAGATTGGAAGACCAGGAAGCGTCTGCACTGCAGGATTGGAGACTTCGGATGAAACTCCTGGAGCGGGACCGCGATGTGGACTGGTTTTTCACCATCCTTGCGGTGTGTCATACGGTCATCCCGGAGTACGTTGATATTGACATTGATCGCGACGATGTCCGTTATCAGGCGACTTCACCAGGTTAGTTGCCTGATTTTACCGAATTTTGATGGTAGTTCGTCTTATTTAGCTCCACTTTTTCAGGCTTAAACACTTATATCTCTGTTGTTTCTGTATGTCTATTTCTTGCTACCAACTAGTTCAGTGATAATTAGCCACTCTGATCTGAGCATTACTATCAAAGTCTTAGCTATTCTTGAAACGTCTTTGAGCTCATCGTGCTCGTTGCTTCAAAACACCTGCTGGTAACTTATCCACACCGGAAACATTAGCATTTCAGCGGGTTTTAATGAAGAAGACTGGGGCGTTAAACATTAGGCTAACATGATCACTGCCAAATGCTTAAATATGCACTTGCTTCTATTTTGAAATGACTAAAATCACTTCCGACCAGTAGCTCCAAATCGCATCAATCGGGGTAGCGGCGAGTGAACTTCGGTACCTAAACTGTTTTAATTCTCATAGAAGACTAATTCGATCACTTCGCAGATTTTTCACTATTTATTATTCTTTTTTTTATTGCCATGCAGATGAGCGGGCACTTGTGATGGCTGCAAAGGCAGTGGGCTACGTTTTCTGTGAACGAGAGCCCGATTCGGTCACAATTCGAGTGGTGAGTGGTGGATTCTTCATTTTGCTCTCTAGTTCATCTTTTTTTAATTTTTTTCACCCTCCTTTTATTGTAGAAAGGCGAGGACATTCAGTTTAAGCTCCTCCACGTCATCGAATTTACCAGCGAACGGAAGCGGATGAGCGTCATTGTTGAGGATGCAGACGGGAAAATATTTCTCATGGTCAAGGGAGCCGTAAGCCACCAGCTTATTCTTCTACTGAAAATCTCCTAGTATCGCTTTGGTTGGTTTTTAAACAGTTTTGTTTAGACTTTAAACCACCGTTTGAACATAACGGTGCTTATCGATCTTAAGGGATGGTAGTTTGAAATTACTGAACGGTGACGTGAATTTCGTACCAGATGTTTTTGTTTCATGCTTCAATTTCCTGAGTAGGTGTTGGAGCGTGACATAAGGATCTTAATTTCTCATGATATAGAGTACATTATATTTTAGAGGAGTGAAGGAGAGTTTCAACAAGGGCTGGCATTCTTGTTCGATTTCCCGAAGACCTCATAATGAAATAAATTTGTGTTTGACAATAACTCACGTTTTACATAAGTTTGCTCATTCTTCCGTTACTTAATTGGTGTTAAAACAGCTTTTAGCTATTGAGCTTAGACTTAAACGAATGCATTTGGAGTCTACTACTTCCGGTATTGAGCCACTTATGACAACTTCCTGTTGGCCTTTTTGAGACACTTGTTACGGGGCTTTTTCACGCCTTTCTCTTGACCAATTCTTCACAATCATTTACCCCGCCCATTTTGAGGTGAAGTTGGATTTTTTCACATTTGAAAACTCGTTTATGTCTATGCAAATTTTCGGTGTGGCTTCTAGCACATCGAGACCTGCTTTAATCACTGGCGTAAGTGCATCCTGTTAAGACAAAACACCTAAGGTTTTGGAAAAAAACATTTGTTTTATTGGATTTATCTGAAATATCTGTACATCTGTGACTATCGCTTTTTCGCATCGGTGGTCATCTATTACTTTCTTTGCCTTTAAACAGCCGAACCTTAGTTTTGAGAATTGGAGTCATTTAGAGACCACCATGACGCCAATTGTTCTACTTTCTCTGGTTATTAGCTTTCCCGTTCTCCACGTTAAAACTTTTGGGATTTGTGAGAGAAGCTCCCCCGGAAATCTGTGATACTGCACTTCAAAAATACAGATGCAGAGTTTTCTTCTAGATCATCCATTTCTTCCTTACCGCCACAACTTTTAACGCCGAATTCCTCATATCTGACTTTCTGTAAGGTATATTAGGCAACCATTCCGTACTTGACCATACTCCTAGCCCATGCTGATGTATCCGCCATCAGGGTCTCAAAAAAAAATCAAAAATTTTATAGTTCGAAAATGGCTATAGTATTTGTACTTTCAAACTGACCGAGTCAATTGCTGTTCCACTGTTTTCGACCCCTTTAATCTGACTGTGATGCGATTCGGTGCAACCAATTATCACGAACTTATTAAGAATGCTTGTCATATCTTTCCGATCTCGAGTTCGGCTAAGAAAATGTCACATCTACGTACTGTTTTTTGACCAGCTTAGTTTTACCTGAAATTTTCTTTTTCGAAATGAAGTCTTTCTTGCTCATTAAGGGTGCTTCTTTTGTTTTCATTTTACACAAGTGTCTTTTCATCAAAAGTGTGTTCGCATGTCATTTCGCATACAAATTAGAATAAATGTATTTTCCCAAATCTGCTTACAAACGCAAACATCAAACCCATCCTTCACTTGCTTCCTTTGCTTTTTTTCTCTCAGTATTCCTTCTAAAACTCATATTTTCTAATGTCCACTAGCTGGTTGATGGTCTCTTGCGCTGCTCTGAGGGTTCTTCGATAGCTGATTCGCTTTTGTAATTCATCCAGCTCACTGCAACCATTTAATAGGCTCTCAGGAAGATACACTCACTTGTTGAAATAACAATTGGAAGATGCCATTTTGGATGATGTAAAAAGTATTTTGTGTTGCACCTGAGTCAATTTCCCTGTATTTCAAATAGGTGTGTAATGAAAACCATTTTTATGCCGATTTTTCTCTTACCTTTGGTCTTCACTCACTTTTTCAGACACTGGTTTTGTTGTGTTAGGTTATTTAGTTTCTATTTTTCAACATACTCATTCCCCTTTTGAATGCAACGAATAAGAACACTTTGTTTTATTAAATGGTTTTGATTCTTCCTGTTGGTTGTTGCCTTTTTCTTGGTAAGTTGGAAACAGTATTTTCAAGTAGTCAACTGAAAACCAAAAGTTGGACTATCAAATGCATAGCCCATTTGAGACTGAAGTTTGGGTTTAGGAGAAATGAAGGTTTTCATTGTTGCGTATGTCCTTGCAGACGTATGGCGATGGGATTTTTTGAAATCAATCATGCGTCTTCAAAGTCCGGTTTCAAAACGGCCACATGCTTTCTTCATGTGGTCTTTACCCGTATTGGCCATAACGTCCTCAATGTTGGATGACAGCAGGTCGATGGTACTTTTAATGCTCCTTCCAACGGTGTCCCATTTGTAGTAGTGCAAAAAATACCGATGTGGAGTGCTGGAAGGCCAAACAGAATAATGCAGCAATGGAAACGCTCAACCATCCGTTGTGTAATCTTGTTGGAGTATGCTGAATTCGCTTTGATTGACTCCTTCATATAGGGGTTTGATAACTTTTCCCTTTTTAATTATGCAGACTCTTTCATTAACTTTTGTTGATAATGTTCAGGATTTTCTGGAGAAACACTTAATTTTCTGGACATTGTGTGACTGCTGATAACTTAGCGGTGACTAATGGCTCCTTTTTGATCCTAAAATCAAAATTTATAAAAATCCACAATCCCATATTTGCTTGGGTTGGTAGTTATGGGGGCAGGAAATGTGTCCTTTTACAGATTCAGATAGAAAGTGCAAGATTCAAACAATTCTTTAACCATCGCAAATTTTTACTCTTCAGTTGATGACGAGTTCTGCATATTTCTGCGCTGGTTTTGGGACGGGAGAAATTGGTTCAAGTTGCTTCACCTGTGCATCAGGTGTCTCTTATATTTTTCTGGGTGTTTAAATCTAAATTGCACCTTGAGTAGTATCGAAACGGATACACAGTTTAGTAAAACAAACAAGTTGTTGCAGTACCGTTTTTGTGACTTCTTCTAGTTTATGCCTTCGAAATCGCCTGAAGAGCTGGCTTATGTTGATGGTGTTTGCCACTGTTTTGTGGCTACAAACGGTTTCATCTCCCTGCAATGAACCCGTTTAAGTACTTGTGTTCCTGATGAATCAACGGAGTGAATTATGTTTTACTATTTACTCCATTCACTTTCCCGTCTGCAGGGCTATGGCAATCAAGGGAAAAAAACAGCCTATTTGATCATTGACGCTCGTAATGTGCCTCGTCATATTTTTGCACGTTTCTGCCCCAGAGAATTAGTGTTAAAATGGCGATGAATTTGACTTCATTTTAGAACATGCACCATCACCTCATGCGGTAATGCTTTGAAACCCCATTCTTCTTTTCACTTACAGTCGCACTCTTTGCCACTCTTTGCTTCCTTAGTAGTAGATTGGCTCTTTTCGTCTTTGTATCAAATTTGAAGGTATGTTGTGGCGCCTAAGCCTTTTCTCAAGGTTTTATAAAATGTGAGTCCGGGCAGGATTTCGTTATGGATGGAGCCGAATTGCTGATGAGATGCTGCCACAGAGATACGATAAATGTAATGTCACGTAATTGTGACCGAAAACCACAGAGACTGAAGAACCCAATTAAGAGCTAATATCGCTATGCTACGGATCTAGGGCAAACTTTTACACAAATGCACGGAAGGGTCGTAAACTAAGGTTCCGCACAGCTTGGCCTGAGGCAGTAATTTCACCGCCTTAGTCATTTTTCGCCTCCTGTTTTAGGACACCGTCATCTACGAACGCTTGGCAAGTGATGCTCTTTACAGGGAGGAGACCTTGTCTCATATGGATGAGTTTGCAAGCCTTGGTAAGTCACAACAGTCTAGCTTTTACCCCACTTACCCATCTAACTGGAAAACCCTCAATTGTTTCGTAAAATAAACCCCTCACTGAAGTTTTTTATCCATTATTCTGCGAGACTTCTTGAAAACCGTGAGGGCTGCTCAAATTACCCGGTATTTTATGGTTATAAAAAGCAAAAGAAATTTCAAGCAATGTGAGCTTTTTTTAACAGGGTCTCTTGTTACATTGATGCGTATTTCGCCATTTGAGTAACACCCGCAAGGATATGGCATAGAAGGATTTGTTACTACGTCTGGCCCATCCCAGGATAGCCTGCTTCACTTTGTTCACTTAGTGCACGCGGTGTGCACTAACTTTAATTAACGCAATTGTTCGTGTATGGTTATTTTCACCGTTACCACAGAAAGCTTTTTCTATTACGCGGTTTCATGGGAAGCTGTGTCGATCAGACTTCTAGGCTCTGGCAGGCGTCCCACACACTGAATCACGTGTTTACAGGAATGTCTGCTATGTTGGCTGATAATGGAACCACCATGACCGGGATCGTCACTGACAGACTGGCGTACGGCCGTCTTTGAAATGTTGACACCTCTCAAACGTCTCACCGTTAAGCAGCTGACGGTTCCGTCACCATGCCGTTTGGGACTCCTCTCACAAGTAGATATCGGCTAGTTTTACGCATCCTTTCACACGTTATTGTTGTTTGACACCCTGACTAAGGGTGTCTAGTGTCCAATGGCACGCGTGCCGCCTATAATAAGTAAGAAGGCACCTTTGTCACTTACTGCTATGTTTAGTACCTAAACGATAGCATCCTTTTTCATCCCTGTAATGTTAACAATTCCGTTTGGATTTTAGTGCTCGCACTTGATTACTCTCAATTTGCCAGAAATACCTAGTAAATGATCCCCTTTGATTCATCTTTCACCTACAGATAAGGCTGAATCATGCTGTCATTTGTGAAATGCAGAATTGTAAGCGTTGAAATGATTCACCTTTTAGGCCTGCGAACTCTGTGCATAGCTTTCCGTCGTCTAGATCGCGCCTTTTACGAAGAATGGGCATTGAGTTACTACAAGGCAAGCATCTCAGTCACCAATCGGAATGCCCTATTGGACGAGGTCTGCGAGCTGATTGAACAGGTCAAATTTCCTTTATCCTTTTCCCTCTCGCCGTTGGGTGGAAATGTTTGTACGTCTCTTTTTTTTTCAGGACTTGCAGCTGGTAGGCGCGACAGCTATCGAGGATAAGCTGCAGGACGAAGTACCTCAGACCATTGCCAACATACTGGCCGCGGGAATCTCCATCTGGGTGCTCACGGGCGACAAACAGGAGACGGCTGTCAATATCGGTACGTCTGTCGTTGTATTGCTGATGTTGTGTCGTCTCCATTAGAACTAAACTGCCTATAATGCGGTACTTGAGTTGCTCTTGTGGGTTTCGGACTCGGGATGTATCTATACAACTGGTTTACAGAATTTGAAGAATAATAGCATAGATCCATACCACTACCATGAGGACTGAATTGTGTGAATTTCAAAGGTCCGTTTAGTCGATTTCGCAGATGATTATAAATACCATTTGGCTACACGGGATACAAAACATATTTGCCTTATTAGCATCTGTTGGGAAATTTCTAGATAAGTTAAAATTGCTTCATTCCAGTTTAGTAGACATATATGTAGCCTACTTATTAAATTGAAACGTTATAATCCGTCTATTTTATCTTAGTCTAAGTCATTGTAGCGGTGTTTTGCTGAATTATTGTGCAATGCCTTTAGTAGTGAGAATCGACGGCCAACACCCTTTCAACAAAATATCCTTGTTTTTTGACATTTTGGTCGAAGGAAAAAGGCGTTGGCACACGATGCAGGAAAACAGCCGAAGTAGATTCGTTTAATTGCCGTCATAAAATACCAAAATAACACGAAATGAGTTCTCGTTTTGTGACTGGAAACAGAGACTCATTTTAACACGGCGGGTGGCGATGACATTTTAAATGGCATTATTCGGCTATTACTTTTGCTACGTTATTTTATTGTGGGTGCATGGAGGGACTGGAACGCCGAAAGCGTGGGCGCATGACTAGAGCCCCCTTTAGGAATAAAGTGGGCTTTAATTGTGGGAAATTGAACAACTATGTAAACACAGTGCTTAGTTTGGTGAATTTGAATGTTCATTTAATTTTGTTTCCATCGTAGATATATTACATCGGTCTTGTTTCGAGCGCAAAGTAACTGGGCTTTTCTGAACCCAGAACGACAGTTTCACAGCCAGCATCCATCCCTGGGTATACTGAAACAACAAAAACAGTTACAAATTTTATTCCTAAATAAAAATTCATATCATAATCACTATTTTTGGAGTCTATTACGAAACCGTTTGATCTGATTTCCCACAAGCGAACATTAACAAAATTCACTACTCGAATTTAAGTCTTTCTAAATGAATATTCGAATATGGGAACCGGTCATTAGGTTTGTCTTTGCTAAAATCATTCACCGTCCCTGCTTTTGGCATACCTTTTGCCTGTAGAGAGTTATTTTGTTTAGTCTTCTTTTTACGCTAAGCACGGGATCAGGAAGTTTCTTGAGTAGCTTTGACCTCTAGCATCGAGCGTTTATGACCCTCCTCAATCATGGGTGTCGGAAATTTTTTTGTACTTTGATGACTGGTAAATAAATTACCCACTAAGAGTCAGAACCTGGAATGAAAGATTAATAGTAAACGCTACACCCTCTTTTATTAAGCTTCAATTTTTTACATTTTGCTTAAAGACTTGTCTTGATGCTATATAAATTGACAAGGCAATTCCTATTTTTGCAAACGAAACCATGGTTCTTGTAAATATGACCATAAACAATAACGGGAAATGGCCTGGTGTTTTTTGTTTCTTTTCCTAACTATTTTAAACGGTAATTTTGTTTTACAAGCATTCGTGTGGATGCTCCCCCTACAGCACTTGGTTTTGTAAGCGGTGAGGAAATACAAAGGAGTGGGAGTGATAGGCATCATCTCCTCATCTAAACATTGGTCCTATGGCATAAGGTTTTGCGTTGACATGCAGCAGCAGAACCTTCTTCCAGCTGTACCGATTTTCTTCAGGTAAATGGATAGATCTCAGTCATGATTGTTTGGTCTTCGTCAGTTGAACATTTCCGTCTGCAGTGCGTTACCTGTTTTTGTGATTCCAACCTCAAGCATTGAAATCGCAACAATTCTCTTTTTGAAAAGTTCCTTATTTCTTGCCAAACACCTCATATTCTACAAGATATGTCATCCTAGCCTTAACAACTATCAGTAGTCACTAGAACGCCATGTGCTTTGTATTCAAAGTATATCTTAATTACCGCCCGTAGCAAAAAAGGTGGGAAAGATTGTGCAGGCGATAAAGTAACTATAATGAGATTTTTCAGTTTTATTGAGGCGAGTACATCGAGCCAGATACTCTGAATGCAATGAATAAGATGGAAAGTTTTCGAAGCCTTAAAATTTTGACCAGCAGGATTGCGCAATGCTGCCAATACGGTGTTACCTTGGTCTCTCTTGGTTTATTAATTGATTTCTGCTACCCAATCTCATAACTCTCTATCTTTCTTCCGCTTGTAAACAATTCCATCTAGGGGCTGGCTCAGCAATCAGGCACTGCAAATTGAATTTGTTCCATTAGCGGCGGTGCGCTTTTACAATAGATGCCAACGGATTGAGTTAAAGTCCGCCTTTCCATCATTTCCTACAAATCTTCTTGAAGGCCGTTCATAGGATGGTAGTAATGAATCAAAATATGTACTTGGAACTTACATTTGATCTTGTATCACTTTTTTTCAAAATTAGCGTCACTTGAAAAGAAGCATTTCGCTGTTGCCAATTGATTAGCGTGCTCAATTGTGAATTTTGCTAGTTGGTGATCGTGTACAATATTCGCGTCTTTCCCCTTTCAACTTATAGGCATTTCTTGCCGTCTCGTAAACCCGGAGCAGGTCCAGCTGATCATCAATGGCAGCAACTTGGATGCTGTTCGGGACCAGCTCTTCGAGTGTGGCAACGAGTTGGCAAAGGAACTTGCTGAGGGCCACGAGGTTGCTCTCATTGTTACAGGCAAGGTGGGTGCCCTTTCAGCGTATAACCTTGAAATTATTCCGTTTCAAGTTGTGAAGATTCTTAAAAACCCCTCATTGGTATACAACTCTCTGTTCCTTTAGAACAAATTTCTTTATAGATGCACAAATAGGTTTTTAAATTGCTGACGGGGCTGACACAGGCAGAATCCTATGACTGCAAAATGACGGCCAAATTGAAAGTAACTGAAGCGCTTAGGGTCTTCACTTGTGTCGTGGCAACCCATACCACTGTGAAAGATTTGTTATTAACGAACAGAAAGGCTGAGATGCTGTAGGCAAGTACAAATCGCCGACGTGATTTGACAGACAGTCAGCTAAACATCAAATCGCCAAATATTACGGATTTGAAGTGATTTTCATCCTGTTCATCTTTATCCTGATCTTTGGGCCTCCTCATTCTTTTGGTTTGACTCTCATGGCAGTATTGTATCTATTCATCTCGGGAGTCTTGGTGGATTTACCGGTTGTGTCCTGTTTGTAAAATGTGTTGAAAAGACAGATGGCTTATCTCTCTACCCATTTGGCATTGTATCCACTCCCCGAAATCGGTATTGTTGTTATTTTGGAATGATTTGTGGCCAGTATTGTCGTTCTCGAAGGCGGATGAACTTAAGACTTTAGGATTTCCTATATTACAAACCTCCATGAGGGTTGTGAGGCCACTGGTAGTAGAGCTTTGGGCAAATATCGCGAAGGTTAAAGCAGTTTGGATTCTGCTACCCTGCTCTCACTCTAGTTCCTTTTTATTTCTCCAACCTTCAACCGTTGTATTGTTTGCTCATTGGTCACTGCAAGTATTTCGTTTTTCTGAACTCCCTGCCTCGTTTCCCGCAATAGTGCAATTGTTTGACCCATGCTCGAATTTGAACTTCAACGCTGGAAGATAATGATCTCGAACCAATAAATCTGTTTTAAACGATGACGAGGGTTCATCCTTATAATTACTACAAAAATCATGAATATTCCTAAGGAAATTTTGTCTCCATGAGATTGAATGACTTATAACTTAACGTCTGCCAAAGGGTGCAATAAAAAGCCGCGAGTTCTCATGTACTCTGCCTTCTCTCCTGATCCAAATTTTTCCATTTATGGCATGTCTCACTGGGTGGTCCCATTTCTGTTACAAATTTGATTGATCTTACGGAGGCCACCAACCAGGTAAGCGATAGGTAGGCTTTAATGGGAATATCACCAACCGAATTAATGCGTGCGCAAAGGGGTATGGTCTTTGTACGTGGCTGACGGTCACTGAATTTTCGTGTCTGTGCTTTTAGTTACGCGTAGTTATAGTAACTGATTGACCTTGGCCCCGGAGTGGTTACCAGTACGATTAAAGTACATCCTTGATGGGACATGACTCTAGAATATTCGAGAATTCGAAACTATTTAAAACTGCTGGAGAATTCAATGGAAACATGTTTCTGGGGTTGCAGACAACCCCAGTGCTTTCATTTCCATTTCTTTTGCAATTTTTTGTTCTAGGCTCTGGAATTACTTCTCACGGCTCAATGCCATAAAGAATTCTTCGAAATCGCGCACAAGAGCTCATCAGTTATCTGCTGCCGGTAATCTAACCATTTCTTTATTAATTTTAACGGATTTCGTTAAGTGTTTAAAGCTTAATAGGCTTAGGCATTTGCATATTTATCAGTTTCGTTTTAGTGTTCTAGAAATTTTTTGTTTTGGTAAAGCAAAGTGAGAATAGTATTTTCAGCCAAATAATAATGTTTCTTGTCATTGTTGTAAACATCACCAAACCGCTATCAATAGAACGCTTTAATTCTTAAAACCCAGTGCCTTTGTCTTTGCGATTCCACCAATCGACTGTTTCTGTATTCCACAAACTTAATATTTTAATGAGGAAGTAATACGGCAACTAGGTTTTTTGCTGTTTTCCTAAAAACGCTTTTTCCTTAAACCTAATAACTTTATTTACTGTAACTCGAACGAATGTGAGATTTTCTTTACTTGATGCGTAGCCGTGAATTGGAGGCTCAAGGTTCATTTTCAGGAACCCTTCTTAGCTGCAAATTTGCATTTTCATGCTCCTTAACGAAACACATCTGGTTGTTTTCCTTAGCATGACTAATTTTTGCATTTTCGACGTTTTTTCAACTTTGTGAACCCAAACATTGACAACAATTTTTATGCTTTCCACTTACTGAATGTCATGGATTCGAGCTGCATTAATGATAAGCAGCAAACGTAGCATAGGGCGCGTTCAAACATTACAGTTACTGGAGAAAATCTTACAATTTTCGCTTACGCGTAACAGAAGGCAGTTTTGTATGTTTGCTGAAATTTTGTCTCCAATCTTGCAGTTCAAGACTCATTAGAGTAAAAATGTCTTACTCGTAGGTAATGACTGCTCTTTTCATTTTAATTCGTTTTTGGGGTCTTCATCATGGCTAAATTTGCCTACTCATAAAATCATCGTTTTGTAGAACTCACGGACTACGGTATTATTAAATATTGACTCAGTGTAACAAATGGCTCTTTACACTAATCTAAAAAACTCATACGAAATAGCAGTGCAAGATCACACCCATATTGCACCTACATTAATATTATTTTGGCGTTATTCAGTATACCTTTTCGAGAACTGTGAATGTGGTATCCTATAGCTAAAACTTCTGGATCTTTTGATCAGTGGGTTAATGAAGCTCTCCCATTAAGTGGCGTTTTGTCATAGACATTCTTTCGCCTGAAAATACACGGAATGTTATATTTGATTTACGGGGAAAAATAAGGTGTTTATGCGGTGGAAAAACGCGGTACTTCTGTTTCATCAAATGTCGTTACAACCCACAAAACTCATTCGCAGTATGTGACTTCATTCATCTGTTTACTACAGTAACTTTTGTCTGCTTTCTTGGAAACTGCTTTGTAAAACTGTCGACCAAGTGCGCCAATTATATCTCTAGGCTGTGGCGGAAAATAAGTCGTAATATAGAAGTAGACTTACTCTAGCCTGCTGCTTGCTATAATAATCTCCGGATCTTTTTAACACGCAATTTCTGCGGTACCGTTTGCCTTTATCAGCATGTTTGTATTTGGCTTTTCATAAAAGGGGTGTATGGTTAGGAACTTAAATATTTACCGTTCTGTGTTCATTAAATTGGCTTCTGGCAAAAGTTCCAATTTCATTTGAGATATTATGATTTATCTTTTTACCTCTCAGTAGTTTTGTTTATCTGAGTGCTTTTGTCTAAAAATCCTATGAATGCAAAACATCCACAAAGAATTTGATGTGTGGTGGAAAAGAGATTCATTTTAGTAGTCCGA
Source organism: Echinococcus granulosus (assembly GCF_000524195.1). Lineage (NCBI taxonomy): Eukaryota > Metazoa > Platyhelminthes > Cestoda > Cyclophyllidea > Taeniidae > Echinococcus > Echinococcus granulosus. The sequence goes on along the minus strand of NW_020170406.1, from coordinate 737,151 downwards.
AAATTAAGGGTATTTTTCATCGTAAAATCTGTCCTAGTTTCATTTAACCACCGGTCGAATGTTGTGGTTTTAGACTCTATAGTTGTGCAGAACTGTTGCCCGTGGGATAAAAGGGTTGAGGTTTCTTTTACCTGTCTCTAGTTTTTTTCCCAACAGTCGACTGAATTAAACACTTGAGCGTTTCGTTGAAATGATGAGATGACAGAACGAGGCTCATCTGCCACGTTCGTTGCCAACGTAGTTGGAGTTATAACGATGAACCAGAAATAGGACTTTCTTGATTAGGTAGTAAATATTTCTTTTCGGTTTTTAAGTAGTAGTCAACTTGGCCAAAGGGCTTAGTGACAATCGTTATCGTATTCGAACAATAAAAAAATCTGGACTGTGGTGGTCGGTTTTCTCTGGGACTCTGTTAGCGAATGTTATGCGGGGGCCCGCTTATGCCTAACACAACCCCACTCCTCGTTTGTTTCATACAGAGTGAGCCCGTGGCAGAAAGCGGAAGTGGTTAGATTGGCACGAACCTTCACCAATGACATCACGCTTGCAATTGGCGACGGAGCGAACGATGTCGGTATGATTCAGGTATGTTCTTTCTGAGTTTGTTTTATCTCCGACGTACCCTTTGTTTAAGACTGCGTCATGTCATTTGGTGACTGTTTTGTTAACCTTATGGCAAGGATTTGCTCCTCGGTAAAAGCGTGGGTCTACTGTAAATGTCCAATTTTAGCAGCTGTTTCATGATCACCTTCGACGTTAACTATTTTTGAAGTCATTTTTTGATAGAAGCTTTTCATTTACTTAAACTTGCTTTTACATCGGTGAATGGTGTATTTGTCTTGCTGGTTTTGCATAGCCTTCCATCGATTGAAATTATTTGCTGAAAGTTACCTTTACATTTGATATTTATCAAAGGGTATTTGTTTATTGATTTTTGGCTCGATGCCTACATAGATAGTCTTGACTTTCCCGCCTTAACTCAGCAGCACAAGTATGTGGCATGTGTCTCCCATCAGTTTATGGTGCTAGAATGCATAGCACAGGTTGACTAAATTTAAAGCAGGTGAAAAAAGCGCAGGCTATTTGAAAGATATTTACGCTCAGTTTTTGAGCACTAGGTGAATCAGGCACGAACAATAAAACATTTTGGCATTGTACTTTACTCTAGTGTCCTGGTGGCAAACCCATGACCTGTTTTTTTTAAATTCGAATGAACCGGTCAGTCCTTAACAGACTCGCCTGAAAATAATTTTGAGCTTGGGAGGCATCACAACTGTAAAATTGTGCTGTATTAAATTAGCTTCATTTCCCTTGATTAGCTGTTTTTTAACTGGAGTATTCTTTATTTTCCTTGTTTGATTCACTGACAATTTCCGGACTTAAAATTAATGTTAGTGATCTAACAATGCACGGCTTACAGCACAGTGGAGAGGGAAATCCCGCACTGAAACCTCAGACAATCGCCAAAATTTGGCAAAACACTACTGAATAGCTGCAAATTCACGTACTACCCTTGGACAAAATCGATCTACTAAGCATCACGTTTGTCTCCAACCTGAATTCTAGAGCTTGTGATACTTGAATTACCGCCGAAGACTTTTCAAAGTGTACAGGCTTGAGAGTAAGTAAGGCACTAGTGGCAACAAGATGACGCAGAGCTCGGTGCCACCAGTGCGGCAACTGAATTGCAAGATATTGAAAAACCCTCGTGGTTAAAAATAACACAAAAACATGTTTCATTTCTCTCTCAATGGCTTAATACAAGAGCATTATAATAGAAAGCACCAAAATTAACTCTCACTATCTATTCGTTTTTCTATTTATAGGCGGCGCACATTGGAGTGGGCATCTACGGAGTGGAAGGTCGTCAAGCGGCATGCTCCTCCGACTACGCTATTGCGCAATTTCGCTTCCTCAACAAACTTCTTCTGGTCCATGGGGCTTGGAGTTTCAACCGCATCACCAAGGTAATCCTTTACTCCTTCTACAAGAACATCTGTCTCTACGTCATCCAGTTCTGGTTCGGCATGGTCTCCGGCTTCTCGGGACAGATAATCTTTGATCGGTGGAGCATGGCCCTCTACAATGTGGTGCGTACTCTATTCATTCCACTCCGCCTCGTGTGAAACGATTTGGGTATTTACAAACATATTTTATCCTTCCCTTTTTTGTGTAGGCCTTCAGCGCGGCACCTCCACTGGCTCTCGGGTTGTTTGAGCGAAATATGAGTGCTAAGAATTGTCTGAAACTGCCGATGTTATACAAGGAGACGCAAAGAACCACCACTTTTGACAAAGTGGTAGGTGCAATGGAGAATTCACCGAAATCCATGTTGCTGAGGCTTGCATAAATCAAACGCTTATCGAAATGGCTAATATGTAATCGGTTACATGTCCTTTCTAGTCAAGATCGTTTGCCGAAGTATGTGAAACATGTGTGTCTAAGTTTGTCTGAGACTGCTGGCGCTGCGTAATATGACGCAATATACAAGCACTTGTTGAATTCCTTAGAACTTAGAGTACCAATGCGCATGTGAGAGAAAAGCAGTGCCTATTGAAGCTCAAATGAACCGTTTCAAATGTCGATTTGTTACGGAGCTGGACAAATTTTAGCTATCATTATTATTTGCTAAATCCATTCTAGGCTTTTTTGTAATTCCTTCAACAGGAAGCAATCCAACTTAATCTAATAGGAATACGCCTAGAATGTTGACAGTTTTGCTTTCTAAATGACAGATATTAGTGTGAAATTCCGGAGAGTGGCCGATGAAATTACGAAAGCCTTTTTTCACGGCTTGTTGAGTTGAATTGCCGTGATAGCACGGCGGCAAGGCAAGTTCCTAGACGTGGAACCTCTTTTTTAACGCTCGATTACTTAACCCGTGACAAAGTAGGAACTGTTCCCTTAGCCAAATTTTTCATCTTTGCAGCGTCCCTTTAAATAACCCAACTTTGTTTTTCATAACTCCCATTTGTTTTCAAATTTATCCACGTTTGATTGTTCACTTCAATCTCAGCTCGGATTCTTTTGTGTGGATCATTATCTTTAATCCAATCGCAAAGTAGTAATCATAGTTATTATTCTTCACTCTAACGAAAAAGATTAAGAATAATTAGATTTCATATCAAATCTAGTTGTTAAGACAAATGAGAATGGTAGTTGTGTTGCTTTAGGGTAATCCAGAGCGACATTGCCCTCTGCTTCCACAGGCTACTACCATTATTAGACGTTATGACCTTTGTAGCGGCTTTTCTTCTTTCACTTCAGCATGACATTAGTTTTTGTAAAAAGCTCGTAATGATGGTGCCAGCAGCAGATGACATGGATGTAATGCCAGGTGGAAACTGAAACACCAAGCGAACAGCCATCTCGGACTGTTTAGGCACTTTACATAACCTCACGGAACAAATGTTTACTTGAGTAAACTGATACGATTTTCCTTTATGAGGTGTTGGTTATGCTTTTGACACTCGCTTGAATGCGTCCACCAGGACTTAGAGTTATCCACTATGATCCAACCTTAGATTGTCTGTTTGTTGACTGATGAATCACCTGTTCGTACCTTTGATAATCATTCTGCGGGTCGGGCTTCCCAGTGTTTCCAATTCTGCGTCTCAGTTCAACAACAAAAGCTATCTCCGAAAACAAAACTGGTTTTTCTCAATTCTTGCCTTGAAAGGTCTTCTTAACGATAATTCGTGTTGTTGACGATACACCCTAAAGGTGGCACGAAAAGTTAAAATATTAAAAAGAATCCTCTTGCATATTGCCCCGATTATGCAGTCTTTTGTAGATTCTTAATTTTATTTAGTGTACAACTTCGGTCTGCGTTACTAGACACAGCTAATTAGTAGGAAAGAATTCAGCCTCTTACATTTGACTTTCCAACAGACTTTCCTCACGTGGCTGGCGAATGGGGTCTTCCATTCAGCTATCCTCTTTTGGATTCCTCTTTTCGCTTTCTATTCCGGTAAGTGTTCACTTATGATTCCTCCCTGCAGTAAGTGTATCTTTATCAAATGGTCCCCTGTTCGTTCAATACCCAAGAGTGTTCCTTTATTTAGTTGTTCAATTTCTAGCTTATAACCTCTACTGTCTTTGCGAACTTTCATGCTTCTCTGTTTACCTTCTCATTTGTTTAAAGTAACTTTTAAGTTCATTTATGTACACTCTTACTGCCCTCAGATGTCGCCTATCCAAATGGTCACACAGGTAGTCGTCTTGTCGTGGGTAGCACTGTATATACGGTGAGTCACATTCGGTCCAAGTAACATCCTTCTGTTCTTTGTTATACTTTTTAAGACAATGGACCCAGCTCTTTTTCGTGCAACTGTGCCACAGTGCGTTTTTATCACCCAGGCGGATGAGTAACGCATGCTATAGGACTTTTACGTTTATTGTGTGTTGCGGATTGGCTGCCGATCTCTTATTACCACAAAACGGATAATTAGGGTTGAAGCCGTGCTTGAAAACGGCCCACAACTTTCCCATGTTGTTTACCTTCCATCAACACGAGTTATTTGGGTCATCTTTGAGCACGTGATCTTGAGGAACTGTCGCTCATTTTGTTAATGTAAGTATTAGCACTACTAAGTTTATGATCATCCCTTGCATGCTTATCAGTGATTTATGTGTAATTCGCCTTGTAGTTTCCTTAATCTAAATAAATTTGCTCTAGATTTCACCTTTGGGGCGTTTAAAATGCATAAGTAGAGCTCATAATGCCAACTTGAGGAGGTCGATGTGACAAGAGGAGCATTGTGCTTTTAGGTCATCTGGACTTTGGCTAGATATCAATTCATTGCAGATAGATCGCGTTGCTATTGCAGCCGCGCTAGTGTTTCCTAGATTGTGTAAAATTATCTCAATTTCCTAAAGCTTATACACGCGCATCGTAAACATTTTCACAAAACTAATTTTGCTATAGCCTCAAAAATTTCGGGCAAATCGGAAATTTGGTGAACCTGCGTGGATGTGATGCACACTGTAGTGAGACGATAAGTCAAACTGTTTGTGCATGTTACAAGCACTCATACCGATAGGCAGATTTGCTATTAGCACAGATCCATCGAATTGTACAATTTCATTCTGTGAATCCAATTCATTTGGAATGGTAGTTATCTCAATTTTAGTATTTTACCTCATTTAGAGCTCAATTCCTTTAACAGAGGTTAGTATTTACGCCTGGACGTCCAAAACCGGTTCATAATTCCATTTCAAAACAGACTTTTGCTACACTTTAAATGCAGTAACGTACTGTTTTGGTTATCATTTGAGATGAGTTTGGATACTGACCAACACAAGGTTTCTATTGTAACACAACTTGCTTTCTGAAATTTCTTCAAATCACCTTTTAGAGTTATGAGGACGTCATTCTAAACGTGAATTTTAAGAATATACCACATCTCCCAAATTTAGCCAAAATAAATTAAAGCATCAGCAGTGTGATAAGTCTGTTTTGCTTATCCAATGACATCTGTTAAATTCAGATCTTTGGGAGTTTGATCTTTTATCAGGGTCGTGAGTAACTGCGTTGCTTATAAATGTATGCCAGCACCGATCCAACATGACCTAGGATTTCATTTCGCTCACCTTAATCGTTCGATGATTGGGAACTGCATCAAAATTTTATCTAAAATAACAGCAATGTCCCCTAGTTATACAGCCACAATTCAATGCCGAAAACTTCAAGACTTTTTTCTTACGGTTATGGCTTCCCCTTAACCTATTTCGCGTCTTTTCGTCATAGTGCGTGGTGATGACGGTCTGTCTGAAAGCGGGCCTCGAGCATACAGCATGGACAGTCTTCTCCCACCTCGCCATTTGGGGCACTATTGTGCTGTGGTTCCTTTTCCTCATCGTCTATTCTCATGTTTATCCTACTTTTCCAATTGGTCCCGAGATGGTCGGAATGGTGAATGCTAAGGGCTTCGCTGTTTAACTGTCTATTTGGCTATCTATCGGTTAAACCATCTGTTTATCCCTTATGTAGTTGATACCTAGCAAATTAACACTTGTTTCTATCGTTCCGTTGCAGGATATGGCGTGTTTCAGCAGTCCACTCTTTTGGTTACTTCTTATTGTTGTTCCCGTTATCGCACTGACTCGGGATTTTGCTTGGAAAGTGTGAGTCTTCAAGGCGCTATATTGGATTTTTTTGAAATTAGTTTTGATTTTTTTTTGGCTTTTGCCTTTTCCATGACTGTTGGTAGGCCCACGGTCAAACAACCCCTAATTCTTCCTTAGTATACAAATCTTAGGTTTGTGGGTCTTCTATCCACACAACAATAACAGGTTATTTAGCATTTCCCTATATTTTTTAACCTTATTTCAACACTACCACCCTTTTTGAGGAGCATGAAAATTTCTTTAATAGGAGGGTTTAATGACATCTCAAATTCATCTAGAAAATTGGTCGAAATTTCAAGAATCATTGTAGTTCCACATGTAAATTGCGGTAACAATTTTATCTTTTAGATGTAATAGTTTTCCAATTGTCATTTTTGTTGCATCGAATCTGCGATAATAAATCGTGTAGACCTAATTTAAATTTGGTTTTCGATGTTTAAGTTACTTTTCCAAAAAAACCTAGAGACGATAGTGCTATACTGTTTAAGTTTTGTAAACATAAGGAAATTCTTCCCATCTTTTTAAATTCCACGCCTAAGTCTTGTTGTGCGCACTACGTTTTATTTCTGCTGTCCAGGACGCATCAATGCCAAAAAATTGGAACGACTTCAAAAATCACTGTTGTTCTATTGCGTCATCTCGAATTCGTTCTCGTTACTTTTGGCGAATCTCACATCGCTGCTTGCTTGTATCCACCCTGACAGCTCATTCCTTCTACGTGGCACACAACCCATTTTTGAAATTAAAATCGCTTCCGGAAATGCAAATTATTTAGTTATGAACTAACAAACATTGGATTCCTTTGTTACCCCCTCAATGGCTGATCATTTTCGTGTTTTTCAAATAACTGCGTAGCTGAATTATGCTTCCATGTAAAATATTGTTGAAATTAATCTGTATTTCCTCTAAAATGAATTCATTACACTGAATGCTTAGGCGGTAAACTCCTAAAAGAACGGCTGAAGCGATAATTCAAAATCAAACTCATGACCACTTAAGGTAATGGGGATTTTGTTTTTACTGACCCATTAATAATTTAATGATTTCGCCCTGCAGACTTCGACGAACCTACTCTGTAACGATGCGTGAGCAGGTTATGCTCTGCGAACAGAATGGTGTCGAGCCAGAGCCGTTTATGCAGATGTTTAAGCCCCACAGGTGCGTTCCCTTAGTTTATTTTTAAAGTGACATCATTCTGTCTTCTTTTTTAAAAAAAAGCATCTTCCATGGTTTAGGCTGTAAAATAAAAAGATTTGGTTGCTTGTAGTGTTGACAGATTTTGTGAGCTTTTTAAAGTTTAAACTTAGGAAGCAGCAATTATAAATTTATCATCCAATTTTATCATTTTTGGAATGCGTTAGTTGGATGCTTTCAATATTGTTTGAATTCCTATCAAAATTGTCGCTAGAATGCCAGTAGACGCGGTGATGTTATTTCCGGGGGTTGGGTGGTGATCGGTTCTCGGCAAAATCCCAAATATATTTTGTCGTTACTCCACATACATCTGAACTGGGCCTGTTCATTGATAAAGCTCATTTTGGCAACCTTCATCCTGCCAAATGCTTAAAGTTATTCTCCTTTTTCGGTAAAAATGCTAATCGAATGGCGTGAATACTTCAAAATTCCGATTCTCATCTAGCAAGCTTTTCTCTTTCATTAGCTCGGAATATATGTTCATCATTACTAATCAGAACCAAAATTATTTGATTATAGTCTTTTCGTTTTAAACTTATACACCATCTTTGTTTTTAGCGAGCAATTTGAAGTTCAAGAGTAAGAATGTTGTCATAGCACGTACCTGTCTCCATTTTGTATTCCTTTTGTTTATCTCGTAAATCACCCTAGAATAAGTACATGGTGGCTCGTCCAGAGCACTTCTGATATTCCATAAAATTAGTCGCTGAAAAACATTGGGTGCTGATTGTACGCTGTTGTCACTCCGCAAGTGCTATTTAAATCCCTTCATCGTCTATGAAGCTTTTCCATTCGTAATAACTTCCGCATTTCACTGTATAAACCCTAGTTGGGTTCAGATTCTGAGTCGATCGTTTTTCTCCCATGTATTTTTGAAAGGCTGTTTCCAGTGGAAACTCTTGTCATTTTCTCATTTAGTAAATTAAGGAACTTTTTTTTTCATAGCGCCATTAAGTTCCTCCTTAGCGCTCGCCTTCATCTTTTGGGGCGCGTGCACTTTCGATTCGCTTGATCTAAAGCTACTTCTAAACTTTTTCCCAAACAGTTTCTACCGCTTTCCCTATGGTGCTAGTGATTTTAAGGTGGACTTTCTATTTTACTCTTTTCCATAGTAGGATGTAAAGCATCTTACTTTTCCTAATTCGGTCCTGTTTCATCATTCAGTAATTCCAAAAGTATTGACGATACATCTTTACTACCGTTCCAACGATGCAGTGGATACAATGGTAGGAAGTGATGGATTGTCGAAAGCTTTTTGTATGCACTCTACTGTGTGAAGGAAGCTGTTTTACATCAGATCGGTTCGTGTGCGCAAATCACGTGAATTTGTTGGGAGAGGGGGAGAAACAGAAAAGTGTCAAGTTTAATCTCCCGCTTGTGATTCGAGTAGTAGCGCTGTTTGAGCCAGTATCTCGCGATTGAGCATAGTGTTTGACACTTAAGCATAATCTCTCATCTTTTTGGTCGATTTGCAGTAGGTACTCGATCTCCATAATGGATGCTATAGGTGCTAATATCATTGTTAAAGATCGTGTTTCAATTTGTCATTTGTTAAATATGAAAGGTATTAGCTTCAAAACTGCGCAAACTTTGTGAAACCGAAGCGGGAACCTTGAATAGTTGTATCCTCAAACAAAGTAAGTGCGCAGCTAAGTGGACATTTCGTCGTACTTTACGTGAAAGTGAAAACTGCTCTCGTCTGCATGCTGTGCGTTCTTGCATCATCTTTCACCATCGCGTTACGTGTGCCTCCCCCCCCCAAAAAAAAAAAAAAAAAACCTGCTTTTTTGTCCCATACCACATAATCCACCACAATATTTCTTTATTTTACCACCATACCTCTGCTACCAGAACTCGAGGCCTACGACTATTCCGGCACCAGCCTTTCGTTCCCATCGCCTCAGATGCGCCAAGTCTTCTTAGCCAGCCCCCGGATCGTAAGTTACTCCAGTTGCAGCTTCTATTTTTTTTTTTGGTCGAAATCTAATAATTTTTTTGTTTTAACTGGTTTTAATTTATTCCGCCGGATATTGTTGATTCAAATTAAGTAATCATGATTGGCTGGGGATTTTACATTTTTTCCCCTACTAAAATGGGCCATGTTTCCTTCTGCGAGTTAGCTAAGTGCAGCTGTGCTTTTTTCTCTCGAAAATTCATATCTTTTTTCGTCTAGCCTTTGTGATCCGTTAGACTTCTAATCTAACATTTCCACATGAGAAAGAGCTTTTTCGAGACTAACGAGTTTCAAGATTCATTAAGTGAAGTATACATTTTGCATGTGGCAGCAAGTTTTTCTACTAGTAAGTTTACCCCATTAACACTGTTTTTCCTGCCTAGTTCTTACGCAATTTGCAATGGGAAATATGATTGTTTTTTTGCCTTAAACGGTGTGGATTGGCAGGCGAAATTGCATTTTTTTAAAACTTCCCATTCGGTGAATTGTTTTCTCACTTGCATTCAGTACTTGTGATCAACTGTGATCTTAAACTGTGTCTTACTTATAGATAGTTAAGGGCCTTTTGTTTATAAAATAAAATAAATTAATTAAATTAAAGCTTGTGTTTTCGCGAATCCAAAGTGATGTAAAAGTAGAGTAAAAATACATTTGGTCGAACGTTCTTCTGTACAAATCTCACATAACTAGAAATACGATAGTGCATTTTGTGTCCTATTTGCATGAGAAGGTGGTGTGGTTTTCGGTAGCGCTCATTCCGACTACGCTGTGTAATAATTTGTGAGGACTTGCCAAGTCCATGCTATTGTTTATATGGACCCATTATAAAGCATTGATTTGCGTCACTCTATCAGTACTATGGTCTTAGTTGTGCTTCCTACTATTTTTATCTTATTTTTAACTCCATATCATAAAAACATCAATTGAAACAAGCCGATGGATATGGTCCGGGTTCGTTTGCTTGATGAATTTAAATAACTCATAAAAAAATTTATACAGCATTTGAAGATGACGTTGTAGCCGAACATGACAAATTGAAAAATCTGACTACCGAATGATTTGATTCTACCCATACATCGCGTTAAGGTGCTAGGATTCTTTAATCCAATTATAAGGAAGAATTACATGTCTCTACCCATTGAAAAAACCTAGGGTTCAATTTTAAATAACAACTATCAGTAGTGTTGAACGTGAGTGACAGCAATTAGTCTACATCTACATCAACTGAGAAGGAAAAATCGTGGGGGAAATACATTTGCAACCGAAACTGAAGTCGGTGATGGATGATTGAAACTCTGGAACTAAAATTGGTAATATTGGTAAACTGCGATTTTCCTCATCCCTAAACATCAAAATTTAACATTCTAAGGCAATGTTGGTCGCCAGTTTTTTTCTCAGTTTCTTATTTCATTAGCTTTCAACAGCCAACACGTCAATTAAAACGGCAAATCATTAACCTTAATCTGGTTTTATTTAAGCTCAGTGATGCGTCACTGGATTTGCTCTAGAGTCAACGAAGTATTCTAAATTGAGTAGCTTTTCTTATTAAAAGTCCCACGCTTTCGTCTTGTTGATAAAAATAATCTTACAGACACTGATACTTCTACCTTTGTGGAATTGGGCTCTTTTGCTAACGGTAAATAAGTAAACGTCACACCACTTTTAGACGGATACGCATTCAGTCAGGTGGAGCGTGGCCGACTAACCCAAACGGACATCGTGCGAGCATGCCATTCGACGGAGACCAAACCGACTGGCATCTAAACTGGCGATGGCCATTACTGCTAGTGCTAATCCTTCCCTGTATGTGTATCCATCGGCTGTGCGATGGGGCAAATGACAGCGCCTCCCTTTGTCTTGATGTGTATGTATTCTAGATGTGATAGATGTCTTAATAGCAATTGCGATTCGCTTTACAAATATCAACAACGTGCATTTGCTAGTTAAAACAAGCGCCGTCTTTTTATAGTATCGAAGACTTAGTCTGAACTGATATATTGTGGAAGGAGAATCGAGGGCTTGCGTTTTTATTATGCCTCTGTGTGGTGAGTCGGATGTCTTTGTAGCCTTAATTGACTCTTCATAGTGGGTTCTAAATTATTTGCGTATTTGGAAAGCAGCTTTATTGCTCTTGCTTTTGGGAACTGAGTGTATGTTGTGCTCAGTAGTATAGTTCTTCTCCATGTGTGTTTAAGGTAGAATAGGGTTTGGCAATATTAGTGCTAAACTGATGGGTGTTCGGCTGGGGCTACAGTTCTAACGGCCGAAGAGGCTTGAAGTAGATCTATCCTGAAATAAAAATAATACGTAAAGAAGTTGCAAGGGGACCGAATATGGATCTGAGGTGAACCAGTGCCAGATGCTTAGGGGTGTATCCTCGGTTCTTGACTCAATATCGTATTAAAATTGGTGATATAGGACAATGGAGAACGATGGGCTCAAAAAGCTAAGGAAGTTCATTTCAAAGTACAGTTGGGAAGTACTTTGATATATTCTGAGCGCTTTCTCCGTAGGCATCTGATCTCAACTGAATGCTGTTGGGTGGTGATCGTGGCGAGATTTACGAACATGAATAACCTTTAATATAGTGAATGTCAAGTAATTTTGCCATCCGATGCAAAATTCTTGTGTCAGTAAGAGACCAGACAAGATACTCGAGAAGTTTATGGGAAAAAGTTGCATCTTGTGTTTCTATAGCACCTTCTCCGATAACACCTCCCTATCCACCAACATATTGACTGTAAGGGAATCAGGGGCCCTGTAATCACGTACTTTTGTAAATTTAGGAATTGTTTACAATTTCGACATTGTAAATTTTCAAAATTATTTTAAACAACCAAGCCACTTTTTTAAAGAAATTTTGATGTCAAAGATGCGTTCCTCGACGAAAACTTTATGGACAAATCCCACTAAACACGTGAACATTAGGTTATAGAATATTTGGGCCTTGTTATAACAAATCACACCTTTTTATGGATCTGGGTTCAAGAGACTGATCCTACCTTGTATAAAAAGCTGTGCACAAAAAGGTCGTCGCTGTGATTTACCTGTTTTTCCCATACCCAGTAAGTTTTTGATTGAATTTAGTCTGAACAATTTACTAAGTCACAAATATGTTACGAACCTTATTCGCCGATGCATTTGTCACAAACATTTTTAGACCAAGCCTCAACAATCAGTCGCCTAATGTCTAGAGCATAGGCTCTGCCGATCATTGAAACGAGTAACGATGGTTGTAACCTGTCAGATTTTTATAATCGCCTAAGAATTGGATGACAGGTTAAGTACCAAACTGATTCGTTTAAACACAGGGCTGGATTGAGTTACACAGTTTTGTACTCGATTGTTATTAAAAGAAAGTTAAAAATGTATCGCATCTACGTTTGGGGAGCTTACAAGTCATTCAGACTAATAGCATCTACTTTTTGCACAATGCATGGGTTTTTAACGCGCCAGCTTATTTTCGTCTTTGTCTATTTACACCAAATCTCTTAATGAAATACAAATTTATACAATGATATGTGTATTGATGTGTACAGTACTTTACTAGAGTCACATGTACACACTGGTAACCACACAAAACAACACCAAGGCACGCATTTCGTGCAATCAGTCAATCCAGCAACTACATATCTACCCCCGACTCCGCCTCACTTCTATCACGGCTGCCGTCGACCTGTTTATTGTAAGGAGAACATCGCAGCGAGGACTGGTGAAAACCTCTGGAGATGGCAGAAGGGTCCACGGTGAAACTGCGGAAGAGACTCCGACTCCCCCCACGTTGAATGCCCCTTAACCCACCCGAGGTGTTGACCGCACTGCCCACTGGAATGCTGATACTTTGATGAAAAAAATGCCTTCCGGAGGAGGCGGCTAACCGAAAGTTGGATCTACGAATTGCTGTCAAAAGTTCGCTCCTTGAGCCATCTACTGATTGGGTCTAGGAAAGAAAGATGGGGAGATTAATCTAACTCGCTCTGGGGTTTGTCAGAATATTCAAACATCTAACTACCCCAATGAAGAGACCCCGTGTCCGCAGTTAAACTCCCGACTATTTTAAACATCAGAATGCGCGTTGGCTGATGTTTGAAACATTTTGGGAAGGGTATGCGGAGTGTTCCAGCTTAAAACTGCACAGTTTATGTTAAGGGCCAGGAGGAAATCCTTTAGTTTCTACTAACAGGTATATTTTCTTTTTATCGGAGGGTGCAATTTCCTAGCTATTAAGAGCTTAGCCAGAATGCCTGTTATTTTTAAGAAGTCTGCGTTTTACTTTTAATCAAGATTTCAGCAACGATGTGGAATTTACTTACAAACGAAAAATGTTTTTTTTTCCTGTATGACATAGGGAACAGTTATTCACAGGATTTGAATATTTTATTTGGACACCTGCTATGTCGATTATCTTGCTGTGTTTATGGCACATTTTATCAGCGGGTTACAGAGATCCAAAGAGTTGACAATTCATCTTCGGACTCTTAAGATAGGGTAAAGGGATGCAAGACTTGTGATTTAAAAAAGAATGATAAGAATCGCTCGGTTGAATCCCATGATTTCTGTGTCATACCTTATATCAACGTTGCATTAGACTACCGGAACAGTTTGATTTTGGAAGAAGGTGATTACAACCAACTTCTCATACTTGTATGGAATTGTTAAAAGCGTGCGCTTCTTTTGACCCTTTATAAGGCATTGGTATGCGTCAACCTCAAACGATATGCTCCGTTGCGCCCTCTGCTACCGATATTTGAAATTTTATGCCACGGTGTCGGTTGAACTATGCCGAATTTTAGTTTAGCTCGTCCATCTTAAGATTCGAGCTAGCTTGTTTTATAAATCTCCTTACAATTCTCTGGATCGACTTCCTATGTATGGTGCATACCATTCCATTAAGGTACAGTGGCAAAACGCGCAACAGCGTGTGACTTTGATGCATACCCCGAATCTGCCTGTGAATTTCTAAAAGTAAGATGGAGGCAGTAGGGCCCTCCAACTCCAACTATAAGGTAGAATTACGTGTCTCCACTAATTGGACCGACTAACAGTTTTAATGTTAGCAGCACCTATTTATGGTATTGGATGTGATTGTAACAACAATTTGTCTGCAGCCACATCAATTGGGGAGAAAAGGTATTTCTCGAAACAGAGCTGGAACAAATGCTTCTAACCCACACACTGCAACAGCAAATGACAGCGAGCCTCAGCAAGCACCAATATACTCCCCACTTCTTTCACGTACACCGTCAAAATATGCAACTGCATGATGATTTGCTGACAGGTTGAACGAATTATGATGAAAAGTGGTCATTTTATTGCCTTTCAACGTTCGTTTAACTAATGAACAAAGACCATCACCCGTCACGCCTCTGGCCTTTACTCCCAAAAACTGCCTTTTTGTGCATGCGCGTTGAACTACAGGCGTAGTATTTCACTGGACGTTATTAACTGTCTAAAGATTGGGAAATTGTGCCTGACATTGATCCGCTTAATACGACACAACTTAAAGGTTTGCAAGGGAAATCTTTTACTTCCTCGTTTTCCTCTTCTCCCCTTCTTACTGAAAACCCTGTATGACACTGTCTCAACCTTATCCTCATTATTCCTTCGAGGGTACTGTTTCTCAGTGATCTTTAGCAAATTTTATCGGCGTTAACGCCACGTAATATCATGATAACATGGAAGGCGTTTAATGGAAGTAGAGATCGTTGGACGCCTATGCGTAGCATGTAGATTGCGGTGAATGGTTACTACAACGAATAAAGCACCTCAGAAAGCTTTCTTTGGTCAAGTAATTTGCATAAAAACCTTCACGGTCCTATATAGTTGTATCGTACATCTTTCAAACAACAACGAGCCCATGTTTTTGTAATAATGTGGCCTAATAAGCAACAATAATTGTCAAATTAATGCAAACGATGCAAGTGTTAGCGTAATAATGAACTCAGTGGTAAATGGGAGGCTATGTAATACGTTAAACAGGCAATTAAACCTCGATTTTGGTAAAAGGCTACTGAAGAGCTCAGCCATTGTACCTCCTCCAGGTGGTCTGGCATTCTGGTCATGCCAATATCCCCCTCTCGCTCTACTTTACGTCGAAAATATATATTCGACCCCTGTATTGCATCTTCTTTCGCCTTGAGAGAAGTCACGAGGAGCTGTGCATATGCTCATTTATGTGGGCTCAACAAGTTGCAGTAACTTGAAGTGCTTTCCAGTAGATCTAGTAGACTCAATGACTACATTTAAGTGGATACTAATGGTTTGAGGGTAGACTATCAAGAAACCTTTCTCTTAAAATGTTGATCTAGGTATCTTTACCCCAACTACTGGAATTAGCACCACATATGTTCAACAATACACCAAGAATCCAAGTGCACAGTCATATATATATATGTATATGTATTTCGGACTCAAAAATGGTCTTTTGTCAATTTCGAAAAATCTTTCCTTGAAGAAAATGTTTATATTATGTTACTGAACATAAAACAGTAGCAAGAATATAGAAGTACATCTTAATTTATTTGGGAACGTAAAAGTTCCAAATCACCAAAAATTAAGCATTCGCTGATTCACTTACCAAGTCGTTCATAGCTAGCAATCCTTCACTTTCTAGTGTTTAACTTTTAAACAAACTCATTAGTATAATATCGAAGAGTCTAAATACATTATTTTAAGCTGAGATTTTTGCTAGCTGCAAACACCATGGATTATTAAAACCTCAGGATAAGTGTGCTTAAATGAAGGTGTCTTAGGGTGATAAGAGATGCTTAGCTAGAGGTAAACAAATAAGTACTGTTGAGGCGATTTAGGAAAGGCAACTTTCCTAATTTAACTTGATTCAAATCGCTATATTTTCGGTTGCATTTTTTTCCAAAAAATTCATACATCCTCTAAGTTTATTTTTTAAATTAATCCGTAAAAATATATGTAGAACTAATTATGACTCTTTTTAGTTGCTTCGGGCATCTTTGAGGGAGGAGGGACTTACTGCATATGAAGGTAAAAATCTACAGTGCAGCTTATCACAAGGTGTAGAATTTCGGTGATGTTTTACAATTCGGTAAAGACCTTAAATGGAACCCCCGGATAATGAGATTGATGACAAATATTCAGTAATTTAGTCTGACCCAGATTATGGTGTCACAAATGTATTTTTAGTCTATCCATGCCTTTTTACTAAGTTTAGCCATAAAACCAAAGACCAACAAATATGTATATCAAATGACATTATGATTTGTCATTAAAAAGTCCCAGAAAACGATGAAATAACAGAAAGTAGTAAGCTTCCTAGAATGTCGAATTTTTGGATGAAACCACAATTAAAATCCAAAATTCATATTCCTTTCCCGAAAATAAGTACATTCTCATCAAATCATGCTAATATCCATCTTTCTATCTGATTATCCATTCATACCTCTCTCCATTCACTCATCCATCCATCTATCTACTAACCAACTAGTCTATCTCTCTA